>NC_054411.1:19424816-19724816 GCF_017976425.1 Toxotes jaculatrix | reverse complement strand
AGGACATTTTATACCTCAGAGCGGACATGAAGACAGGAAGCCTGATTCGAACAGAACTGAACTGTCCTCTCAAATTCTCACCAAAATCTTCAAAATCGTGATTTAAAATTCAATTCCAGCCTTGAGCCTTTTCACTCACCGATAACGAGAACTCCGTGTTTATGTGCAGCACTGGTCCACACGGCGGGAGGAATCGTCACCAGGTTGTGTGAGAAGTAGTTGAAAATATCAATGTACTGCCAGTGGTAGAAGGCGTAGGGAGCTTCTGAGTGTGTCCCCTGGATGAACCTTAACAACAGAAGAAAGCAGAACATGGAACCCATCATCATGCATACAGGATTTATGTGCCCCAACATTGTTCTCACATTCCAGGAACACTGATGCCCTTCTTTATCCATTCCCATATACAGTACATACAGTATTTTCCCTGTATTGAAAACCTGTAGACGCTCAGCATGCATAGGTGTTTCCATTTAGCCCTCAACACAGATTCGTACCTGTCATCGAGGTAGCCGCCCATCATGTCATGAGACACCAACGTCCGACGTGGACAGCTGGCCAGAGGAGGCTCCCGGGATGCCAGAGGGACCGCTGCCACGTTAAACGGGCTCGCCTCGCTTTTTTTCCATGACAGCAGCTCATCCAAAGTCTGAAGAGCGCAGCTGATTGGTTCGGTGGTATCGGCATCGTAATGTTTGGCTGATAGAGAACAGCAAACAGCAGGTAAAAGAAGCGTGAGACGGTTTGATGTCTGGACATCAAGACATAAACTGCAGCTCGGGTTAGTTCAGACTGTAAAGGTGAACTAATGGTGGTGTAGTCGCCTAACCTGGTAGCGGTGGGGGTGTGTACTTGATGACTTCATGGACGCTGTTTGAATCCATGGGTTGATCCAAACAAGACTCCAACCTGGTGAAGGTAAAAGGTGGTGTGTTAAATACCAATGAGATTTCGCTGTACTGCACATGGGTAGCCTGAGTGTTGTCATGGTGATGTTATCAGGGTTATCTCATCATATTATAAACTGCAGGTGTCTGGGTGTGGAAAAACATGGACATTTACCTGGCAGGGACAGCTGTCAGGTTGTGTGATGTGTGCATTTGTACAATAGTCTTACATTGTCTTCACATTGCTCCTTTGTAGATCATGTGATGCACGTGACAATTTTGAGTCTACTTTCTCTCCACAGTTTAGGGATGTCGACCCATGAGAGGCACTGCACATCACATTCATTGAGATATTTTCCATTGGATGCTGATTTTCCTCAAGTTATTTACCTGCCTCTTTCTCTTGATCTGTCTCCCTCTTCCAATGTCTCTCTCCAGATTGTTCCAACATACAATGATGTCCTAACCTCCATGACCCTCCACTCACCTCACTGATTCACCCTGTCTTTCAACCCTCACCCCTCCTCCATGTTCCATCTCTGAAGACCAGTGTCACTGACCGCTAGTGAATTAAATGAGATGAATTAATAAGTAAGAGCAATGTGTGTGTAGGTTTGATTATTGTAAGTAGATGTTGTTGATGTATATCTATGCATTTTGACTTTGGCCCATCTTCAGATCTGTACTGGGCCTGACACAGATCACCTACCAAGCAAACAAAGTTGGACAGAGTCTCGGTTCCCCCGCTCTATATGTGGCTATAACACAAACACATACTCTACTTTTGTCTGGAAAGAATGAAAGTTTATATAATTTATAACACTAGGCTATTTAAAGTTGTTATGCTTTCATTTATACGGCTCACGGTTACTTTGACATAAAAAGGCAGAGTTAGCGGGAGAATGGAAAATATTTTGCAGAGGCGGACTTCCTGCGTCTTGGACTCCGCACTGAGGCTTTATACGGGCACTTCCCAGCGACATCGCATCCAATGTTCAATATTAATTCGTCTTAAATTCGCAAAAATACTAGTAGAGAAGACTAGTTCGTTCATTCTGGGTCAGAGCCAGCTCAAGTGACTGACTCTCTACTGACATGAGATACTGAAAGTAAGTGAAAAGCCGTTCTCCTGAGGAGCCTCCAGTACCGGCTGGGTTCAGGTTTGTTCCTCTTCTCGCCCACATCATCGTTGTCCTCTTCTCCCTCTCGCTTCCTTCGCCTGAGATGCGCGTTTCCATCCTCTACTAGTGCCATTGCATCGGATGCAGCCGTAAACGCAACGAAGTTGAAACTGTACTAACAGAGAAACGGAGAGGTGTCCTTTACCGGCAACGACAGCGATAGACTTCCGACGTCAACCCTTCAGAATAAAAGTGCACGGTCCATAAAGTACACTACTCTGTCACTATTCTGTCACTATAATGTTTTTTAGTCAGCTTAACATGAGAGAATGGACAGAGGTCTGCAGGATAAAGAAAGCAATCTTTTCTTATTGTGCAGGACCAGGGAGATTTACTTCAAGGAGATGAGTCGATTAGTATCTAGCAGACAACTATGGAACAACAATATAGGAATCTTCAACTTTACCTTTGGAGCAACAGGCAGCAGCAAATATTATATTTCAACTATGAGATAAAATCTTCCAAAAGAAATTATAACATGTATTAAGTAAAGGATTTAAGTAGGCCTGCCTCTTATAAAGTGTACAGATGTATACTTCAATAGCAGTATGTAAAAAGAAGCCTGTTAAAAGTCAGAATGAATGAGTGATTCAATAAATCAATAAATCAAATGGCACAAAAAAAAAAATCTACAGGAAAAAGTGGGGCAGGGATCGTAACTAATTAAATCAATGGAAATGCAAGCAGTCAAACAGTTAAGGCCATAGAAAAGGTTTTGTATTTCATTTTGTCTGTTACCTGAAATTTAATTTTTTTAAATTTGCAATTCAAAGGGAAGTGGACACATTGTGACGAAGGAAAAAACAACAGAGGAAAATATAATAACAAGACTGTGTCTGGAAAACACGAGGCAAAATAAAACATAACATCTAACTGATAAACATCCGTCTGGTCTGTGTGAGAATTGTCAGAGGAGTCAGTAATTCACATACTATGTCAGTGCCAAAAATATGCCTCAGAAAGACACAGGGGCAGAGGGGTTGAGGGAGACTGAGGACTGGTGGAGTTTGTAGATTGTATGGAAGACAATGAAGTGATCCTGGAGCACAAGGAGACATAAGGCTTTGTTCAGACTCCAGGCAAATCTGATTTGTTTCTCAGATCAGATCTTTCTTTAGGACAGACTGTCCACACTGTTAATTGTAAGTGATCAGATTGGATTTGTGTGTCCAGATACAACCAACTTATCAGCATTGGGTTGATGTGCTAACGAAGTAGACGTAGCTACACTGATAACGCTCTGATAGTAGCATGGATTCTGCTCTCTCTCTGGACTTTGGATTTGATATCATCATGGGGTGTTGTGTTGCGACTGTCAGAAAAAGACACTTTGAAATCCAATTTGAGCAGTTAAAGCATCCAACATTTGAAACCACCTCCAAATGTGGTTTAAGATCCAATTTGCAGTAATAATAATAGTATATCTTGAATTGCAGTCTAATTCATAATATGAGGGAATAGCCTGTGATCCTTCCCAAAAAGTAAATTGACCAGCAGATGTCCCCACGTTACCAAATTATTGCTCCCTGTTTCACAAACTAATAGAATGCCAAATAACTTTATTGTCTATGACATGATCAAGCAGATGTTCTCTTTTTATGGGTGTTTTTCATTGTTGGTTGGAGCCTAAACTACAACCTCAGGTCTGAAATGCATAAGCCATGACATGACCATGGGTCTCTAGTTCTAGTTAAACGAGGGGGTGCAAGATTAGTGACAGACAAAGGGAGGTTTATTTAACACCTGAAAGTTTCATGAAGTGTATTTCATGTCTCAATGAAAAGAACAAAACAGAAAGATATTCATTTATGTAGCCTGTCTACCTATCTTGGCTTTTATTTTGTATTTTGTATTTACTTTTACTTCCGTGTCACCTGCCTTCCTTTTTTCATTCTTAAAGACAACATAGAAAAGTGAAACTAATTTAGACTTTTTTAAATTAGTTTTTCTCGGATTGTTTTTTTTTAAATTATTCAGACAGTGGGAAAAAGGGAAACCGGCAGTTTTTCGTTTTAAAGAAACCTGTTTTTTCCCTTTGAATAGTGAGGGAGAACAAAAACTGAAGGTGGCAGTAATGTAACATCGCGGACGTCAACTGCCCTAAAACTCTCATAGAAGTAGTAGAAGAAGAAGCAGAGCCAGCCATAGACGCAGACAGCAGCCAGAGGGAGAAGATCCGAGATAACTGGTATACGCTAGCTCCTCAAAATCCGTCTTCATCCGTGGAGAATGAAAGCCTATTCATATCAAAAACAGTGAGAGCATAAAGTACACACTTAAACCTTTTTAACAAGCACCGTATTACCACCATATGAGGTTTGGAGTATTTTAAAACAAGTGGCGAAAGATTGTGAGAGCTGACTACATCCGGAGACAACACACAGGAGACGGTTCATCGCTTGGAGAGATCCTGTGTTTTACATATTTTGCGTATTCTTCCTCTAAACAGACTTGGGCTTTAAACCTGAACATTTTCTTGATATTTTGGAGCTAGCGAGCGTGCTTGCTAGCCGACCACAGCTTCTTTATCATGGAGTTGAGAGTAGGAAACCGATACAGACTGGGCAGGAAAATTGGAAGTGGATCATTTGGGGACATCTACCTGGGTAAGTTCTAGTCAAAGAAACTCGATATAGTGTTTCTATTTGTGTCCTTTTACAGCAACGAAGCCGTAAGAGTTGGTCAGCTGGTTTCCTTTCCGGGGTTTCCAAAACGAGCTGATGGTCAATCAGCTGTTCAGTGTTTGGTGGTCGCAGCGTTAGCTACCAAGCTAGCAGTCTGTGCAGCAAAGCAGCTAGCTATAACAAAAACGTCTGTTATGTTGTAAGAATAGAAAAACGATGTATTCGTTCATTGTGCTCGATTTGGGGAACATTTTGTCTGTTATTCTGTGAAATCAATGTCCGAATGAACCGTGTTAACGACAGGGATGGAAACCGACGACTGCTGAGAAGCTAAACCCTCACATATTAACTAGCTAATATTTGTGTTTCCTCCCTGCCTTTATTCAGCAGCTGTTGTCCGGGAAAAGAACAACCAACCAGGTCATAGGTTTTATTATTTGTTGACCGAATTGTTAAATGCCCTGTGACTACTGGTGACAAACAGGCAGGTTCAGTTTCCTCCTCTGTTTCTAGTTAGAGATATCCGAAGTCTAGCTACATCAGCGGTTCTCAGAAAGGAGCTTTTTTCCTGAGAGGCTTTGTGAGGTTTACATGGTTTAATCTCAATATTCTGAGTTTCATCTGAGAATAACACGTTATTAAACGTGTGAGAATGTCTTCTGTGTTCAGTGAAGGTCCTTTGGACTTTGGAAGCTCTGTGATGGTTTAAAAAAAAAAAATCCAGCTGCTTGTTAAATGCTGGAAGAGAGGTGTTCGTATATTACTCAGTGTTATCTACAAAGTGCCAAAGCCTGTCACCCACTGATTTGATAGTCTTTGTAATAGTTGATCGGATGCTATCTCTCAATGAAGACAAAGGTTTAAAAGACCTACATGAGCTGTGCTGGCAGCAATTAGCATTCTGAAGTAGTGGTTTGGTCAGATGTTGTAAGTGGTGGTTAAAATGGGAAGTCCATCATTACCGAGCTCTGAGTATTTGAGGTACAAAGGTTGGGAAAACCTAAATCCTCAAAAAATTCCCAATCTATCTAAGTAGAATATCCACTGGATGTGTTAAAACTCAGAGACGTCTTCCTGACATCGAGTCAGCCACCTTTATTGAATGCATCCTCTGATGGCCGTGTTAGCGTTCCACTGCTCTTGGCAACAGTGGTTGTGAACAGCTGATCACATTTCTGAGCTTAAGACTTAGTCATCAGAACAACAGCAGAGAAGAGACATTGTTAATTCATGAAGTGTTTTTATAGGCTGTGGACTGATCACTTCATCGCTAGCATGTTCTGCTTTCAGAGAACAATACCCCCGGTGTGGCTCCTTAGGACTCAGACACAGTATGGCTTTAATATAATAACATGTTATATTATAGATAGTGCCATAGTGACAAAAGTGTCTCTCAAAATACACTTTGAACATGATATTTAGTAATTAAACAAACACATTAGTAAACAAACTCAGTTTTGTCAGAATGAACACAATGTTAAGGAAACATAATTATTTCAAGTGATTCATTTGATGAATTATACATCTGTAAAACACTGGAAAATAGTGCAGAACCCAAAGTGATTCAGTTTAATGATTTACCATAGGAACAGCAAATATTCAAATGTGAGAAACTGGACCTAGCTAATGTTTGGCATTTTTTCTGTTACAGAAATATTCTGTTGCCTTATTTTGTGATTGCTGGGCCCTTAAATGCCTGATTTCATCACATCCAACTTGATATTTTCAGTAAAGCTTTCACACCATGTTCTCACATTTATCTGAGTCTTTTTATCCTTTTTTTATTTCTGTCTCTCACACACACAGACACACAGTTTGACACACAGCAAGCAATCATGTCTTGATGAGTTTGTGATATATTTTTCACTAATGTTACAATACACATTTAATCTAACTCCTCTTGATTATTTCAGCCTCTGTCATGGTAATTTGTCCATTGTCCACGCCTTTCTCCTGGGCTGTTTTACAGTAGAAAAGTGTTTGTCTATCAATGACTTTTGCTTGTGTTCCACCACCACATTGCACATTGTACAAATAATTTACCCCTGGTTTCATTTGGCCTTGCACAGTCTTCAGCAGTAATATTTGTTGGTAAATATGAGATGTTTGTGGAAACTGTACTATGATTGAACAAAATTGCAATGTCGTGCATAATTCACAGGAATTGTTATTGTCACATAATTGAATGGTTTCAGTATCACAGTGCTGTAAATGCACATTAGCAATATTTTGAGTGCATATTTTGTTTTCCCATTTATTTGTTTTAAGAACTTACCTGTGGTTTTGTGTATTTTAGCACATTTAATACAAATAACGCATGAGACTGTGTCTACAACAAGCAAAAACCAGATTTAAATTTGGCTGCCGTTCCCTGTGAAGTAGTCACCTTCACCTTGTGCAGTGATACACTGCTCCCAGCGCTCCTGCCATGCTTAGAACACTCTCTGGAAGTCTGGTTCTGTAAGCACGTCTCCACCACTGTGACTGAACAGTGACTCTTGAGCTTGAATTTCATTTTGAAGAAGAGGAAGAAGTCTCAGGGAGTCGAACCTGTAAGGTGGGGAACAACGATTCTGTTGGTGCATCCAAAAAAAAAAAAAATCATGTTTTCACTGAGCTGTGACCGGGCACGCTGTCATGGTGGAGCACCCAGTTGCCGTTGCGCTATAGTTGAGGTATTTGTTTCTAAACAGCCTTTGTGGTCATTGTTTTCTGCAAGATCTCAGCTTCACTTTTAGTGGTGTGTGTGTTTTTTTTTTTTTTTGGTCTTAAGGGAAACACAAACTTGTAAATCTAATTTCAAATCTGTTCTTTAGTTTGTGGTGAAGCAGGGGTTTTGAAGAGTAGTGCAAAAGTAGATGGTCTGCTTTATATTCTTGCCAAAAATCTATGAATTAGAAGCGCTCACGTGTGTTCATATGAGTAGTACAAGCATAAATGAGTAGTTTTAAGTTGTCGTCACAAAACAAAAAAAAAAAAAAAATCCTCTGGGTAAGATAGCAAACTGGTCAGCCTGTGTGTGTTCCTTTTAAACACAGCCACAAAAGAGGGAAGGTTAATTAATCCATCAATTGGATCCAGCCTGTCTTCCACATGACTTGTTGTTTGGACTGACAGAGAGAGCAGCCAGCTGCTTACATAATCACTCTGAGTGGCTGGTGACTAATGTTACGCAACATTGTTAATAAGCCTGAACAGTGTGAGGTTCTTTAGAAGTGCCTGACCCACCCTGTGGTTCATGTTTTTGAAGTCAGGATGGTGGTATTGTGTGCTAGTAGTAAGTTATTTTTTTACATTTAAGGTTTCCAACGAAAAGCAAGTCCTGTGTTAATACTCCTGCACAGTGTGTTTATGCAGTGTGTTTTTTAGAGCTCGAAATAAAATTGTTTTTACCAGCACCAGGTAGTAAGTTATATGTTACTATGTGGAAATAATGTAGCTAAAAGCTTTTTTGCCAACCGCTATTGAACAACAGAAGAAGAGCATGTTACTAGCAGATGCTGGTAAAACATGTGAGCCGCTGTGAGATTAAATGCTGCTGAGCAAAAACAAACATACAAAGTCAAAGACTCCAGCCGTCAAAAGTTCTGTGTGGAACTCTTTAAAAAAAAAAAAAAAAAAGATTTATGAAAAAGAGACAGTGCAAACTGCCATGCAACGGCCAACTAATCAGTATTGGATTTAAAAAAATTTTTTTTACTCCCTAAAACCCACATCGGCCCCATAAACCCAGGTTCTGGCTCTCATTTTATTTCTGCCAACGTGTGAGCAGCTTGGTGTGTTGGGGCTGTCTTTAGTGTACAGATTCTGCTTGTATTGGTGTGAGAGGCTGTTTGTTATTGGCAGGAAGGAGGAGGAGGTGAGGTCAGCTCTTGGAATGAATCCTTGTACTCTGTGTGCTGTGACTGGCTTCAAATGTGGACTGTCAAATATTCAGAACTGGTAGGATGGCTTGGTTATCTGTCTCCAAGGCTTTGACATGACTGTCGTGACAAAATAATCACACAAGTGTGCGTAAGCGGTTAGTCAGGTGGCTGAGTCAGATGTATTTCCACCGAGTTCTCCCATTGGTCCGTCTGTTGCTTCATCTGCTGTTATCTGGTGGGTGATGTGCACAGTTGGTTGATGCTGAAACAAGCAGAAATCTGGTTGCTGTCTTTGTTGTTGTCCGAACGCCCTCAACTGGGGGGTTTTCTTAAGATGTGTGTAAAACAAATACACCTCACTGACTTTCCCTTTTGTGTCATGGCACGTTTTTGGCTCAGAATATGCTTTAAATGAAAATCTTGATAGTTTTAGACTGTTTATGTAAGCAGGTTCTTATATATATACACGCACACACACATATATACACATATACGCTCATTGTTTGCAACAGTATTGAAAGGATGGTGAGACATATCCCTTTTAACACACACTGCACAAATTGCTTATGGTGCAGTCTGATGTAATCCTGTTCAAATCAAAGTGGCGACATGGCACTTTAATGTAGTATCCATTATTTAATTTCAGATTAAATATGTTAAAGCACGGAGAATTAAAAAAAAAAAAGTGTGTATCTGTTCAAATAGTGACAGGCCGGGCTGTTGCTAGGTAAACTGAAAGGGATCCATGTGTATGCTAAAAGGGATGGGTCCACTTATATGAGTAAAACTAACAGTGAGGTTGTTTTAGAGCTGTAACGATAACAGCGAAGTTCAGACATGCTCAGACTAATGCTGCTGGTGACTCAGTTTTCGGTACGATGGGGCGGTTTGGTGCCTCCTTTCAGTTGTTCTGCTTGCAGAACTTTGTGGTTTGACTGTGTGAAAAGTGATGTTGTTTATTGTGGTCGTGTTGACGTCAGCTCAGCCAACTACTGCGCAGAAAGTTTGAAGAAGAGAAACCTTGCCTGAGGTTTTTTTTTTTTTTTTTTTTTTTTTTTTTTTTAAATGCGCTTACAACGCAGAGGGTTCATTCAGTAAGTTTTTGAACATGAACACATCCTAACAGGCTTGGTTTGTTACGGTCCCGGTCCTGAACCAGAGGTCCTGCAGTTGAGGTTCAGTACGTTGGCCTCTGCTCGCTCACACCTCCCCCTCTATGCTGCTACAGTATTTGGAAAGGAGATTGTTAGCATTCTGTGGTCGGTCTTTCTCCCCTTGCATCACATCATCCATCTCATCGCGCTGCCTCTGCGCGTGTGTGTGCTGTGAATTTCTAAGTGACACTTCAGAATAACTTTAATTAGAGCCAGGCTTCTGTGTTCACTTTGATCGTTTCAAGTTCGTGCCATGATTAATATGCAAATACTGGTGTGACTGAGTGGCATGAGATACTGTTTCATTGTTTTGCATTCATGGCAGTAAACTGTTGGAAGGATGCTAATGCTGAGTGGAGACTTCCTTCTTATAATTTAGTGCCATGTGGGATTCAGGGTGTAACTTAATATGTGCGTACTGAAGATTTTGCCACTTACCAGTTTGTCTGTTCCTGTTCTGAACCAGTGCGGAGGGAAGAGTCTGAACATGTTTCGCCAGCAGCACCACTGAGGAAGATAACACGCCACATACACACACACTGTCATACCAGTAGCACACACACACACACACACACACCTCCCCTCTCTGAGAAGATCAGTGGGGGGCTTACATTCCCAGAGAAATCTGTCCAGACAAATCACATTCCTATAGTGCAAGAAAGCAGACAACAAAATGAAATGTGTTGCTCAGACAGTGAAGAGCCTTTGCAGACATTTTCACCAGTGTTGCTAATTGATTGATTGATTGATTGATAGATTGGCCAAGCAGAAACTGGAAGTACAAGTCTTTATGTGTTGTAAGCGCCTTTGGGTGTGTTTGTACTCAAACTAAATTAGAGTTTTACTTATTTACTTGTCAGTCAGTGGCACACAGACTCAGCGCTGTAAAGTTGCTGAGGCTGTGAGAGTGAACAGTGTGCTTAATACAAATACAAACCTCTTACACTGATGTTAGGGCTACAAGTAATGGCTCTTTGAATTATTGATAGTCTATCAATTATTCTCTCAATAATTCAGTCTATAAAAGTATAATAGACATTGTGTGTCGTTGGAGTCAAATTTAAGCCTTAAAATATTTACTTCATGTTGCTTAATATTCAAATTCCAGTGTAATGAAACAGAATAAGCAGCAATATGAACTGAATGAATTAACTAAACAAAATAATAAAGACTTACAGTGCATTATTTGCCTCACGCACTTGTAAAACTGCCTTTTAAGAGTTGATCACCGATGGTGTGGAGTTACGGCCCTAATTGTGTGCCCCACCCCGGTTTCTTCCCCCACCCACATGACATCACAAAGAGAAATCAATGGACGCTCCATTGGTGCTCTGCTGTTCGCCAACATGATTGAGCAGCTGCTCATATGAGATCATAAGTGTGTGAAGTACGGGTTATGTAACCCGGTGTCCCGTTGCTCTGTTGGTGTGGAGGGGAAACTGAACCCTGTAACCATATTTAGGAAGAAACCAGATGAAGCGGTGATTTGTCCGATTACACAGAGCAGCAGCACAGAGCGGACTCACAGGCTGACGCTTTGTAAAAATCCTCTTGTCTGTCAGAGGTGGACGTGGAATGAGGGTGAGGAATTTGGGTTTCGCATGCAAGTAGATACATGAAAGACGAGCAGGGTACAGATAGTGCACACTGCTGTGTTAACCGCCGTCTATTCTTGTGTACCCAACAAGCACTTTAATCACCACCTAAGTAATTTGTATTTTTCTTTTCTGCGATCAAACTGTTGACAGATCAGTTGACTGTTTATTATCTTCAAATCACATTAACCAAATAAATGACCTGACAGGAAGGCTCCTCTGACTTGTCCATACTCCCTGCTGCAGATTACATACTGTTAATTTTGTAAGTAAATGTAAATGTTAAACAATATTACGCGACGTGTGACCTTTGCAGCTAACATCTGGCTGTCTGTCTGTGTCTCTGTCCAGGTACTGATATCTCCGTTGGAGACGAGGTCGCCATCAAATTGGAATGTGTGAAGACCAAACACCCACAGCTCCACATAGAGAGCAAAATCTACAAGATGATGCAGGGTGGAGGTACTGTACACTGTTACACACCACGTACACACATCCCGCCACGCATGGCATGTTGTTGGTGTTTTTTTTTTTTTGAACTACTGCTCACTTAAAAGCACAAGAAAAATGTAAGCCAGCATCCATCCATCATTGTAAATCATTAGAAAATGATCCAAGAATCCTTGGTGATAATTCATTTGTACACTCTTTACAGTGCCAGCAGGAGAAAGAGGCAGCATCGCCCGGCGATCCAAATCGACATTAATACATCTAATTATTCTCCTTTCTTATATCTGGAATAAAGTCCATACTCTGAGATCTGAGATATTCTCTTACACCGTCCCATTACGAGAGGTGATATTTCTGTAGAAACATCTGTGTCTAAATATAATTATAAGCCCTGCTGGAATAAAGGTAATGAACTTTTTGTCACAAACTGACGTTGCCATGTCACTGGCATGGCTGAAAAATACAGTCCTTAGGAACTGCACTACTTGTCAGGCACCAGTTGTTGGCGTGCAGGAAACCCAGTCAGAGCTGGGTGTTTGAGTTTTGTTCTCCACTCAGAACATGCCTGCAGGCCTCTGACTGTCACTAAGTGTGAACAGGAGGTTAACAGTGCCGTTGGGAACTAAAAAAAAAAAAAAAAAAATTTGGGGTGTGTATATTTAAATGTTCTACCAGCTCCGTTAGTCTCTAGTACATGTTGAAGAAAACTGACAACTGCGTTCTCCAGTGACACTCGTCACCAGAGAGCTTTACATGGTGGCAGTGTCCTTTACTGCTCAGATGGACACTGAAAGCAGTGACATGCTTCAGACTATTTCTTTAAACTAGTTTTACTTTCCTGTCTCATGAATTCACTCTGGCTTCATTTGTTCCCTTCTATCTTAATAGCAAACAAGTCTACTTGACTGAGCATGTACTGTAGAAGAGGTGGTTTGTCCCTGTCAGGACTCCACGGTGCGCAGACATGCATCTGTATTTTTGTTCCAGCATGTTAGGATTTATTGGGGCATGGCGGCTGACCCAGACTGTATTTGCGTTTGTCTGTATATAAATAGCTTAGTGCAGAGTGTATGTACGTGTGCGTGCAGTGCTAGGTGCTGAGCAGCAGCATTTTGTTGCTGTCTGCCTGTAGAAGGAAATGCCATATGGCCTCTCTCCGCCTTGGCAACGTCAGCTAATTACCAGCTACTACTAAACCAGCTGGCCTCGGCCTTAACACTCCCTCCTGAGTGCGGGGACACGCACGGTGTGTCCATGATCAAGCCATTGAATTTTAGCTGTTTTTATTCTCTACCTTAGCATTAAACTGGCCCGTAGCAGCCATTTTTTTAGGTATAAATGTTAAAATTGTAATACTGTTGTGCTTTGTGTGCATATAAATTTAAAGAGGTGCTATGCATTGCATTCCTAAGTGTTAAGATCTGGTCTCAGCTCCCAGATGATTTCAGAGAGCTGTAGAGATTTCCTCAATCAGTAAGCATCAGCAGATACGCTCTTCTATATTTCTAGATTAGACTAAAGCTTTCATATAAAGCTGAAAGTAACTTTTAGCAAATGTGGTTAGGTTTCTTCAGTGCTGACTGCAGCGAACTGTAAGTGTTCATCTACCCACAGTGCCCTCCCTCCCTCCCTCCCTCCCTCCCTCCCTCCCCTTTGCATGATTACATCTGCCTACGAGCATTAGGAATAATGCTTACTCCAGACATATTCCTACCAGTCAGAAAATGTCCAGTAACTTTGTTTAACTGAGCTATGAAATGTAAGAATCTCTATCAGTGATGACTAATTCTAATCATGACAAGTGTAAGTTTCATGGTAGATTTAATCCAATAGCTGAGATATGAACTCAGAGTCTTCAGTCCATGATTTGGTGCTGAGGGGAGAGCGTTTCAGGTAGACACAGTTCAGGTCCTTGTTTTCCAGCCCCTGATGAATCACTACAGTCAGCACTGAACAGACATTGGTTCAAAGTTACTTGTAGCTTTATACCAAGTCCAGCTTTTTGCCAGGAAGTTCATGACTCATAAGCAATAATGCATGGTTTTCAGTCCATCATGGTTCCACAGACACATGGGAGGAACAGTTTACTGGAAAGAAACAAACACAGAAGCCACTGTTTTTTATTTGCTCCTGACTTTGAAAATAATCAGCTGTCAGCTGAATGTGCGAACGAAAGAAGTACCACATGTAACCCTGAGCCCCTGCTCTCTGCTCCTTCCTGTCCTCCAGTGGGCATTCCGACGATAAAGTGGTGCGGGGCCGAAGGCGACTACAACGTGATGGTGATGGAACTGCTGGGGCCCAGTCTGGAGGATCTGTTCAACTTCTGCTCTCGGAAGTTCAGCCTCAAGACAGTCCTGCTGCTGGCCGACCAGATGGTGAGAGCCAGAGAGGAAGAGAGAGACGAAAGGGGGGAAGGGGATTGCCTAATGTCACGACTAATGTGAAGGCTGCAAACACGGCCATCACTCAGACACTTAGATTCAGGGAAACGGTTGAGGCCAGTTTCATGCTGTTGCCACACATGCAGTGCTGACTTGAGCAGAATATAGATTTAATTGTAGACAAGCCACAGCTTCTCAGCATAAACAAGAATACAGAGCATTATAATAGTCTGAGAAGGATAAGAAGGGTTTTATTAAAATAACAGGACCGACTTAACTGACCTAAGATGTTCTACTGGGAATCAGAACGGACCCTCATGGCGTCTGAAAACCAACTCTGGCTGTTAAGCCAGTGTTTCTAAACTTAGAAGTGCAGGTAAGGTCTTCAGAGCCAAGCTCCTCATTCGCTCACATACTGATATGGGATCCTCTCCCTCTCCTCCCTTCAGATCAGCCGCATCGAGTACATCCACTCCAAGAACTTCATCCACAGAGACGTGAAGCCAGACAACTTTCTGATGGGACTGGGCAAGAAGGGCAACCTGGTCTACATCATCGACTTCGGCCTGGCTAAGAAGTACCGCGACGCCCGCACGCACCAGCACATCCCCTACCGCGAGAACAAGAACCTGACCGGCACCGCCCGCTACGCCTCCATAAACACACATCTGGGCATTGGTAAGACACCACTATAAAGGGACAAAATAAACTGGCTCATGCCATGAATGGATAAATCATTCAGATCCTAATGAAACCATGATCTGACTTTCTCTTCTCTCTCTCTCTCTCTGTGCGTCCACAGAACAGTCCAGACGGGACGACTTGGAGTCACTGGGATACGTCCTCATGTACTTCAACCTGGGTTCTCTGCCGTGGCAAGGCCTCAAAGCAGCCACCAAGAGGCAGAAGTACGAACGCATCAGCGAGAAGAAGATGTCCACCCCCATTGAGGTCCTCTGCAAAGGCTACCCATGTATGTTTTACTGTTCCCTCTTCAGTGCTTCAGCCTTATCACAGCTTTTTGTCTCAGAGGTGGAAGTCAGTGTGGACTTGCGTGCGTTTGTGACCGTTCTCGTCCTCTCTCGTCCGTCTCCACAGCGGAGTTTGCCACCTACTTGAACTTCTGCCGCTCTTTGCGCTTCGACGACAAGCCCGACTACTCGTATCTCCGCCAGCTCTTCAGGAACCTCTTCCACAGACAGGGCTTCTCCTATGACTACGTCTTTGACTGGAATATGCTCAAATTTGTAAGTTGTATTACCACATGGCAGGGATTCATATTCACTCTTGTCATCTCTGTCCCTGTCACCGAGGGACTTGCACGATCCAGACTCAAAACTCCCTTGAGCTGGACTACGTTTAGCTTGCGACCAGAACAGCAGCATTCTTGCTGACATCAGTGTGTGATCAGAGTATGTACTGTAACTGCATTTTATTTGCATGATGACTAATGTCCAACGGGGCGTTGCTGTCCTGCCTTTAAGCCAGCTACAGAGGTAGTCACTGAGCCGCACTGGTGTCGGTGTGACAGAGAGAGCTGGCACGGTGGGACAGATGCCGATGCAGTTCAGTTAGAGGCTGTTCAAGCCAGCAGGTAACAGCTGCTCACAAACCTGGAACTCTGTGTGTTTTGTCAGGGTGCCAACAGGGCTGTGGAGGACGCCGAGAGGGAGCGTCGGGAGCGGGAGGAGAGGCTGAGACACAGTAGGAACCCCGGAGCAAGGGGCATGGCCTCTGCCTCAGGAAGAGCCAGGGCAGCTCAGGATGTCGCCGCCCCCTCCCCACTGAACCCCGCCTCACACACAGGTCAGCGCGCACACGGCCAAATTTCAGTCAAGACAGGGTCAAGTATGACACCATAATGTTACTTTACTACAGCCACACCTCACTGTTCATTGTCAGCTGCCTGCCTCTTTCCAGCCTGCAATGTCACTAAAAGCTCTACACCCTCAGCTTCTCCACCCACTGACTGTAATATCTGTCTTTCAGGTATGGAGAAAGAGAGGAAAGTGAGCATGCGTCTTCATCGCGGAGCACCTGTCAACATCTCCTCCTCAGACCTGACAGGACGTCAGGACACGTCCCGCATGTCCACCTCACAGGTAACACACACACAGACACAGAGACAAAAATCTGCACAAAGTTGTGCAATGCATGAAATCCGTAACTGTGACCTATGGAGCTCTCTGTTCCTCATTTGGTTTGAGTTAAAAAAAAAGAACAAATGGAGGAATTTGCTTTGAACAACACTGAAAATTGTAAAGTAAATAATCTGTGTTCAGCTGCTTTACACTGACACAGCTTCAACAACAGGAACTGTATATTACAGGATGTACCATCAGGAACAGATCTTTGTTGTTGACAGTTGTTTTAGGACAAAGCACTTCCCTTTTCACTCGTACCAAATGTTTGTTCCCCCTTTTTTTTTCCTGTTTTACAAAATGAATCAGTCACAGGAAACAACCAAGTAACAGCTGTTCTGTAACATCAGAACGTGGTGAGAGAGAAAAAAACGAAGTTAGGGTTTAATATTCCTCTGTCCTCTTGTGTACAGACGAACAAAGCGAACACCCCAGCAGCTCTCTGCGGTTTACTGGTTTCAGTCTTCATCAGAGAAAACTTCTTGGATGATTGACCTGATTTTGTTTTTGCTTCGTTTTGCTCCTTTTTTTTTTTTTTTTTTTTAAGAGGTGGAGGGGTGCGTCATGCACTGTGGGTAGGCATTCCAGCTCAGTGCTTCCTCTTGTTGATGAGCCTGTCTTCTCATAGACCGAATGCTCCCCCTAGAGGTCAAGAGCGGAAAAGCCAGTCCTCACTAAAAATGAAAAGCTTACCAAGTCTTAAGATTTAAGTCAACTGTTAAATGAACCATTTCAGGTTCAGAGTTTTCATCACGGTTTAAAGGAATCAAACACTGAGCGGCAGCTGTCTGGAACAGTTGGCAGTTTAATTTAGATAGAAAAGCCTGACATCAGTACACTGCAGCACAGTCATCTGTTGTCAACGGTGGATTTCATTTGTTGTTGTTCTGGTTTACTCAGGATAAACCACAGACCTCACTCTGAGTACAAAGTGCTTCAAAGAAAAAACTGTCCTCAGCAACGGTGACTGATTCTGTAACACTTATAACAAGCCCACTGTGTTGTTGTTGATGTTGCCTTCATTTAATCATTTATTCGTATAGTGAGAAACGACTGTTGACATCATAACAACGCCGACGCTCTCCGTTTGTCCTCCTCAGGCTCTGTCCCGGGTCACACCGAGCGGCCTCCAGTCTGCAGCTCCACGGTGAAGTCCTCCCATCCACCCATGCACCATGGAGGCCTCAACACACAATATACACACACACACACACACACACATACACACACACATACACACGCACCTACACTGGACTCTTGAATGACACAGAGAACTACCAACCCATGCACAAGAGTCTGGCTGCGCTCTTGTTCACTTGACAGAGGAAGAGTTACACAACCAGGGGTGTGTTTGTGTGTGTGTGAGAGAGAGAGAGACGGGCGGGTGGAGTACAGTTCGGTTGCCTTAACCACCTGGGCAGAGTAGCAGCCAGAGCCTCCCTTCTTCTCCTCCCATGGAAGATGGGGAAACACTCCTCCTCCTCCTCCTCCTCCTCCTTACTGTTGATGAAGCCATGGATTCACATTTCTCTGGCATCATGTTTGTTTTGTTTTTGTTTTGTTTTTTTAACTTTGGTTTTACTTGTTTTTATTCTTTAGCATTAAACCTTCTCTTACACCAGCTCCACTGGTCAGACTTTACAAGGGTTTGAAGATGGAGGATGATGAGTCTTAGTTATTGAGAATAGTATGTGGGACTTTTATTTTATGTTTTTTTTGTTCAATTCTGAAATCAAGAAGACGCGTGATCCATCATGGCAGTGTTGAAGGACAGTGCCTAAGCTCTACTTTGTGTCCTGAAAGACTCTTTAAATAACCGTAAATCAACTGTTTTCTTCTTTTAAAGTTAAAATTTTAAAGGTAGGATAGCCCCCCCTCCCCTCCCCCTCCCCCACACACTGTTTTTCACGTGGGACCAGAGCTCCCATTAACGTTCTGTTTTCCAAGCTGATCCCACAGTTTGAGTGTTCTTGTCCTCCTCAGGTGCGTTGGAACCAGGATGTCGTAGTAAATTGAAAAACACGCAGCACGTTTTTGTTTTTTTTCTTTCTGTCTTCAGGTTGTGACTGCAGTGTGCTGCTGGGGAAAGCTGTGAATGGAACAGTGAAATAGTCGAGATGTCGATCTGTCCACGCTGAATGGATATAGATTTTTTTTTTTGTGCATAGTGACGTGGTTTTTGTGTGTTTGTGTGGTTCTGTCTTAGGGTTATACAAGCTCAAAGGGGTATGTGTTTGTATTTTTTTATATCACATATATATCTATATGTATATATAGAAATAGATATAGATATATATGTATTAGTCTTTTCCAGTGTAATGATACTTAATGCAATTTACAGCTTTACAACTGTAGGACAGAGCATAAACATTTGTAATTGTCGATTTGCATGATTATGTTGGAGAAGTGGCGAAATGGCATCGTATTAAACACTACAAACTGCTCTTCAGGGAGTTTGCTCCGAACCGGGCAGCGTCCTGATTGGTTACTTCCAGCCTTATCCCGATCGAAGTCATTTCATATTCGAGTACGTGCCATTACACACCGTTTTATTACGTGGTCGCACTGCGCACAGCTAACCTACAACCTACAAGAACGTAAAGATAGTTTAGGTGACATGTCTTTGACAGCTGACAGCATTAAAGGCTCACTCCTCCAGCTTGGACCCAGATCAGGGGGTGTGGGGAGGGGGGGCCTGTATCTCAGCCTCGGCTGCCTCTGTTTTGACCGCTCTTCTTTTAATTTGTCCCCACAGCCTCGTGAAAGGACAGTACGAAATTGCCTAGAATTTGGAACAGATACACCCAGGTTTCCACAAGTTGAGCTTCAAAGTAATTAGACGTGAGCTGGCGAATTATTTGGGAGCTCCGGTCTCCCAGCTTTCCTGTTATGTTTTTTTTTTTTTTTTTTTTTTAAATTAACAGAATAAACCGTGAATATGTGATAAACAGCTGTAACCGTTACTACCTGATTTTAAAAAAAAACAAAGAAAAAACAGCTAATGCCAGTGGTACAAGTGCTTTTATTTTTCAATTTAGAATTACACTGCATTTTATTTTGTTGTGAATTTTAACAGCTGGAATCGATGGAGCACAATAAGGTGAGAGATACAAGGGACTGACCCCCCCCCCACCCTCCACCCAAAACCCCCGAATAGATGGTTGTGTTTCCACGTCCATCAGTTTAAAATGGAGGTGAGGGGGTTTTGGAGGTGTGGACTGAGCGTTGTCTTTAAGAAAGGAGGTCACAGCTTGAGTCCCAGCTGAGTTCCAGCGGTACCACAGCTACAAGCCCTCACGCAGGCTCTCTCCGGTGATTTGCGTCTTTCTGTGTAGAGGAGACTTTTTTTTTTTTTACGAGCAGTCGAGCGATGCGACCAATTAATCCTGCAAATTTTGAAGTAGAAAATTGTTGATCTCGTAGACTGGTTTCCCAAGTATCGTAGGCCGATTTCCGTAGTTGAAGGGGGGTGGGGGGGGGGGGGGGGGGGGGGGGGTTGTAGTGGTAATTTGTACATGTTTGTTCTGTTGTGTATAGGATGTGCCTACTCTGCCACTTCGTACGAGCAACTGTAAGGTTTCAAATGATGATGATGACGACGACAGTGTATGGAGGGGACTGGGAATTCTTCACTTCATTTAGGTTCCTGCTGAGGCAGCTTTTAAATGTACGTCACCTGTGGGCTTGAAAAACAAACCAAAAAACATAAAAAAAAAAAAAGATTAACTTATTTGTCTCACTGATGATGGTTATGATAAATGCAAGTACACTTTATGTGGGATAATAGTTTACTTTTTCAGTCTGTCATGTCTGCTTTTCTCTCGGTTCTTATTTTTGTCACCACCTGTGCAATTTGCTTTTAACTGTGCAGTGGAGATGGATGCTCATGTCCCATAATGCATCTCTTCACTGTGGATTCATGGGAATTCTTTGTTTCCACTCCCACCTTACGACTTTTGCTCCTCACTTGTAATACCACTGTATTTGTGTATTTTAAAATTGTGTAAATAAATTAATAAGTACTTGTATTTGTTGTTGGTTTTTTTTGTATTGACTGATGAAAAGCTGTGACAGTTAAATAAGATCATTTAAATTTTGTAAAGTTAGAGGAGATTTTAAACCGTGACTTTAAGCTGTCCAATCATATTCTTATGTTAAACCTGAGGACTTATTCTTTGGGGGGACTGCAGATACATCCGTAACATTAATGTTTCATGAAATCACGTCACGTCTGTGGGGTTACTGGACCACGAGGGGATGAAATGCTCTATGAAACTGGACTTAAAGACCTCATGTGTTTCCATGGAGATGAGCTGAAATCAGCGGCCATGTTATTTACTTCAGTGTCTCTCTCTGAACGGAGGTATCAGCAGCATCTTGTGCCAAACACAATATTACATCAACATAAAAGTCTCAACTGAGGATCCTCACAACAGATGGACACATGGACAAAGACCAACTGATGATTCAGCCTGTTTATGGTCTGTATGTGCAACATGAAGCTTTACCACACCAACTGACTTATACAACAAAATGAATTTATTTATTTATTACATCATCATGTCCACTTTGCAGTGGGTTATGGGTAATTTTCCAAGCAAAGTCAGGTGATGTCTCTAGAAGACAGCTAGAGAGTCTGCTTCAGATCATAAATTGTTGATTTGGACAGCTCTAAGCACTCGTGGACTTCCCGGTAACGCGCCCCTTTAAGTAAGCGAGTGCGGTAGAGTCACCTTTGGATGCAGCCGTCCCTTCAGGGTCCGACACCCTCGCAAAGTTGATCTGATCATGATGACATTGAAAACGTCTCTGTATGTGTGACAAAAGTCTGTGAGGGCTCAGTCCGGACGACAAGCTTTAAGATTCGTGATGGTTGGATGCAGTATATCAAGCTGATTTCTAGGTGTACCTTTTTAAAACACAGGTCATCCTGAGTGTTATCCCTGGGGCAGATGCCTGTATGAAGCATGCTGGGGTGAGCCAAACACACACAGACACACACACATACACACACACAAACACATGCTCCCTGTCCAGGGGTAAAGCGAGGCAGGGGGAAGCGTTGACGTCAGCAACCCACAGTCTCCGCTCCACAGCAACGGCGCACCAGTTTATTTATTCCCTGATTATTAACACTCTGTCAGTCAGAGCATCACAGGCAAAGACACCTCCAGATGCAACGCAAGCCTCCGATCAACGCAAACACAACACAAATACACCTCACACACACACACACACACACACACTGGGACCAAGGCTGGGTGCCACCTGGTAAAGGGAAAATCTGAAATACAAGCATCATTTTTTTTGTCTTTTGCTGTTTAACTTTGATTAATATGCAACATTGATATCTATATAATCACAGTAGAAACACATGGAAATGGTGTCTGATCATAGAAGAAAAGAAGAAAACCAGCATTTGGTCACAGAGGAGGAGGAGGAGGAGGAGGCCTGGGTGGAGCTGACTGTGATAGAGGCAGACACCTGTCAATCAAGCAAATATCTTTCTGAATATAATAAAACCACTTTATGTTGGTTTAATGTGAATTTTTTAAAATGAGGTTTTAAAAAAAAATCTTGTTTGATTTGAACTTGACTTGTTTGATTTTAACATCCCTAATCCCCCCCCCCCCCCCACACACACACACATACCCCCTCCCCATGCCTCCCCCCACCCCGAGCTCTTTATGCAATTGGCACAGACGGTGCAACGTTGCCCAGCAACAGTCGAGAGAAAGAGCACCAGAGTTAAGGTCAAAATATTTTCACATTTCTGTGAATAATTTTTTGTTTCTTAAGTGTTGAAGCTCAACAACTTGGCCTTTTTAGTGAGTTTCACTCTGTTTTTATCAGGTTTAGTGTGTTTTTACCAACAAAGTGATATAAATTAAGTGTTTTATACAGAGGGAAAGAGTGAAGAACGAAGAGTTCCAAAAAAAAAAAAAAAGTGTTGTCACAAGGTTTTAGCATCAGGGAAACAACAGCAATGGATGTACACACATCTGAGGGAGCGGCTCATACACAGTAAGACTTCATACAGGAATTTAGTGGAGTGAATTCATCTTTTCCCTTTGACTTAATGTCAATGTGAACGTGTCATGGCTGTTTCTCTTCATAACAATGAAAACAGTGTTAACAAAGGTGAAGGTTAGTCTTGAGATTTTAACACAGTGACCAGCAGCAGCCCAAAATGGCTTCAGCAGCTGCAGCTTAAAGTTTTTCATGTCAAATGAAGAACTGTTTTTAAACTGAGAAAATGTGAAGAGGAAGCAGATCTGACTGTAACAACTGTGACTGAACAGTCCATTCAACATCATATCCTAAGTTTACTCAGCTTGTTTTCTTAAGTTCAGTTCATTCAGTTTTACATTTTCCAAACTAATAAAATGATGTTGATCTAACTATTTAACTTAAAGTTCCCAGATTTTAATACTTATAGTTCTGCTGTTTCTGTGTCTATTAAACACTACTGTAATGGTGTAATCAACAAAACAGTGCTGATTTGATTATAATTTGATTTTCACCTGCTTTTCTGAAATCTTCTTCTGTCCCAGCCGCACATTATTGGTGGTTTTTTTGCAGTAACAGACCACTATTCATCAGCAAACGCTCTGATTGGTTGAGCAGGGATCAACTCACAAGGCTGTCTGGGGTCAGATTTGGTGGAGGGCTGATCCTGCAGCCATGTTTACTGTAAGATCATAATGTACATGAACAGCTACTTTCACAGTTTATACTGTCTGCCCTGACATTATGCTGAAATATACTTTAATAAACCTGGAAATTCATTTTCCCTTCCATGATGATGATGATGATTTTTTTTGTCCAGTTAGCTTTTGTTGATGTGGGTTCACATACTTTTTACAACCCACATAAAACAGTGGCAAACTACAAATGCTAACGTTTGTTATTTCTGAATTTCATGGATATAAAATCACAAAAACAGTGCAGGTGAACAAGCAGAAAATATTTTAATGTTTAATAATTTTTTGTGTATGTGTCAGTCTGACATGTGTGAAAACATTGTTTGTGTGTCGGTATGTGTGTCTGTTACCTAAACCAGGGCTCAGCCACATGAGGAGGATGCTGTATCACACTGGGGCCTCCTCACAGCCAGTTCCCGGGCTGCTCTTTGCTGTCAGTCCGCCCCTGCTTGCAGAGTGAGGACGCGTTGATGTGGAGGCGTTAGGACCCAGCAGCAGCCCAGCCCCACTTTGCCCCGCTGATGGTCTGCAGGCAGACGTGCGGAGAAACGCGGCTCTGGTGCTGAGGCAGGACGCTGAAGGAGACACCGGCCCTGAGCAGCATCACCCGGTAAGATACTCAACAGATGTCCCCGTGCGCGTTTTGCTTTTGGGGGCCGCTGACATCACGACTCATACAATCACATCTGTCCTGTTAGATGCACGTGCAGGTCTGTGGCATCGGACTCGTGAGAGTAAAGCAGGGACGCGTCTATAACAGTTATAGTGACTCATGAATATATTAATAGCCACATTTTTTATATATATCTAACTGGGACCGTTAACATCCGTCATATCGCGTGATTTGGCCTTTTTAATGCACTCTTCCTCGCGCGGTCCCAGCCACCGTATGTGTCGTGACACAGCTGTGAAATAAGGTGACCAGCGGCATCCTGACTGAGCCCCCAAGAGTATTAGGCTTTACAATTATTATCAATAACCTTTTCTTAAGTAATCGACAATCATTTTTTTACTGGATTTGTTCATGGTATGATTACTTGAAAAAAAAGTGCATTCTTCATTTTCTTGATCCTAATGACTGGTTTTTACAGGTCACATGGCTTTGTGGATGGTTGCTTTAACAAGCTTTGCTTTGGCCACTTTCCTTTTTGCTCAGTTTTGATCTCCACCAGCTGTATTTTTATCTTTATTTATCTGCTTAAATCCTTCTGCTAGTCCCCAACCTTGCCTGTCTGCTGTTTATCTATGGACAGGTAGTGACAGTGGGTTTGTCAGAGTTTTTTTTTTTTGCTGTTAACAGTTTCATGTTGCTTGAAATGAGGTTGATGAGAAGAGTAAGACTGAACCAAAGCATCAAATCAATGAGCTAAAATAAGCTGAACCCCCCCCTGTAGAGCTGAGGGGGACGCTACAGTAGCTCTGCTGTCTTCACTGGATATAATGAAGTGACAATTCACTGTTTGTTCATCAGTGTGAGGGTCGGGGTGTGTGGTCAGGTTAAAAGTGAAGGCAGACTAATCTGAGCTACACACAACGATCCTGCCTTGACTAACACCTTGGGGCTGAATTCATGCAGCCTGTAAAGTTACATAACACACAACATGAAACTGTATATACTGTGCATCAGCCCTGTGGAAAACTAATGCTGATAATTGAAGTGAATGTCTTTTCTGTATTTTGTATTTGTTACCCGTCAAGGCCTAAAGGCACATTTCCTCATTTTGTTAATGCACCCAGTGGTGTCCCCAGATTTCCACAGCTCCCTCTTAATGTTTTAAAACTCACTTGTGTAAAGTCCGAAATCGTCATCATTGTCCTGGGGACACGTTTAAGGACTTTGCGGCACTGCTGTCTGCTGTAACAAAATCAGTATCTGTTTCCTGATAAACAGCATCACACAGATTGTGGCACAGATGCAACTTCGACGACTCCACTATCTGCCATCCAAGGAGACACAGAGGACATTTTTATGAGAATATATCACAGTCCAAACAATATTCCCAGCAATGACCTACTTCAAAGCTGCTTATGACTGTGTAAATAATGCAGCATGTTGCCCCAGGGACTGACCGAAATACACAGCGCCTGGCGATCCACAGTTAGTCCGGTCACGTCACCTTCCCATCAGCGTGTGAGGCTCCAAATTATCATCGTACCTGGAGACACTGGATCGCTGGCTGTTCTGGCCTGAGCTCTTTGGCTGAGGTGTTAATCTGTTGTTGTGGTTGTAAAAACCACATCTGGCTCCAGAGACTTGGTGGAGCTATAAATCACAGGGGCCGACAACAGTGCGGGGGAAATTACAGAACATAACAGGATACAGTGTGTTGGTAAATCAGACTTGTTGTTCTTGTAACTGTTGGCTTGTAAATACAGACTGACTGGAGGTGATGAGGGAAATAAAAATCAGTTCAGCTGCTACTGACTGGGTGTTTGAATGAGATCATGCTCACAGTTTCAAGCCAAAAATCGTAGACACGCTGTTACTGGTATTCATTGTTTTCCAATTCACAATGTCACAGTGAGAACTGATTGTATTTTCCACAACTAAGTCGGCAGAAAGCTTCTTTAGCGTAACAGTGTGAGAGCATTAGAGCAGCTAAGGATAATAAGAAAAGATTTTGGCCCGATGAATGAGAACAGTGCTACAAAGCTAATGAAGTCATGAATGATATGTAATAGGTTTGTGAACATCTGAAGCATTCGATGTACAGACGTCAGCGGCCATCTTCACTTCCTGCTTGTTTCTTCTTACTCTCAGCCTGATGAACAAGTAAAACACATGGTCAGGTTCAGGTGTTTTCAGGATCACTGTCCCACTCCATTGTCCTAACACTGAGAGAACACTTTGTGTACAGTAAGTAAGGATGTAAACCTCCTCAAACAGCGTTAAATCTGAAAGGTGGCTTCAGGTGTCTTAAGGCAGAAGCATTTATTTTTGATTCTGAAGGACGTCCTACACAGGGCACATTTAAACCCCAGATAAACTCACATGGCACTCTGTGCAGGTCCACTCATTTTAGGTCCAAATCAGGTTACTCCTCATCAAATCACATCACCTACATACATACATACATACATACATACGTGTGTGAAGATCCCAGATGGTTCTGAGAACCTAAATCACTAGCTGCTTATTGTGGCTGTTTACCACCTTCACCGGTCACCCTGCCCGTTCTCTGAGGGCCCTCACCATAACTGTGGTTACTGTGGTCAGTGCTGATGGGGAATGAGCAGATGCATCTTTACAGCTTTGCTAGAGATAAACAATGAAGAGTTGTCCATAGTAAGTGACATGTTGGTTTGACCTGTGTGGAGACTGAATTTCAGTCATGACTGTGTCACAGTTAATTTAATGTTGGTAATATTAAACATCAATATTAAATGTTACACAGATCTCTGTGGTTGAATATATTCAGTCTTATAGCTGATAGACAGTAGTTGTGGTTAAATACATTTACAGAGAAACTCAATCCATCTGCTTATTGACATCTTCATATTTTTTTCTAGCTTCTCTATCTGCCTCCATTAAGACACAACCCTAAGGCATCATGGGAGGCGTGGCGGTGGACGTGGGTACAGGGGGGGTGAAGGCTCCAGATGGAGGGTGGGGCTGGGCGGTGCTGGCCGGCTGTTTTGTCATCACAGGCTTCTCCTACGCTTTCCCAAAAGCAGTCAGTGTCTTTTTCAAAGAACTGATCCGAGAGTTTGGGGTTGGATACAGCGACACTGCCTGGATCTCTTCCATACTGCTGGCCATGCTCTATGGCACAGGTAGGCTGCTGCTTCTACAGTATAATATACACATACAACAAACATAGAATATTAACACAAAGATTATTATACTGTTATATATTTATTCAAATTATTATATTACTAATGTGTCTAGTAATAATAATGTGTCTAAGCGTCCAAAGCTGTCTTATACGTTCATCACACTGTGTCCAGGTCCTCTGTGCAGTGTGCTGGTGAACCGCTTCGGCTGTCGTCCAGTGATGATGGTGGGGGGCCTCTTTGCCTCTCTGGGAATGATCCTTGCCTCCTTCTCCACCAGCATCATCCACATCTACCTCTCCACTGGGGTTATTACAGGTCAGACGGTCTGCTGAGGCTTTCCCACCTTCCAGTACAATAATGCAACCTCTGACCTCCAGTGGTGCAGAGCTGAGATAGTAACACTATAACACTTTCCCTTCAGAAACAATGGATCCAGTGTTGTTAGAGGGTTAAATGTGAGTTTAAATGAATGATGAGTAACTGTAATAAAACTTGCTTTCCTTTGCTGCAGGTCTGGGGTTAGCCCTGAACTTCCAACCCTCTCTGATTATGCTTAACCGCTACTTCAGTGAAAAGCGTCCTCTGGCCAATGGGCTGTCAGCAGCAGGAAGCCCTGTGGCTCTGTGCTGCCTCTCACCACTGGGCCAGATCCTTCAGTACCAGTATGGATGGAGGGGGGGCTTCCTCATCTTGGGTGGCATTCTACTCAACTGCTGTGTGTGTGGGGCCCTGATGAAGCCTCTGGTCGCCCCCAAGACCCTTCAGACCAATGACATGGAACAGGACAAGGAAGACAGAACAGAGGGAGCAGAGAAGAAGAAGAAGAAGCCCAAAGCCAAGCTGCTGGACTTCTCTGTCTTCAAAGACTGTGGTTTTGTCATCTACACTGTAGCAGCGTCCATCATGGTGCTGGGGCTGTTTGTGCCCCCTGTGTTTGTTGTGGGCTATGCTAAGGAGCTGGGTAACGAGGACACCAAATCCGCTCTGCTGCTCACTATCCTGGGCTTCATTGACATTTTCGCGCGGCCCACGTGCGGTGTGATTGCCGGACTGAAATGGGTGCGGCCTCGTTGCGTTTACTTCTTCAGCTTTGCTTTGATCTTCAATGGAGTCACTGACCTGATTGGGTCACAGGTATGTGAATGTTCGATTGTTATGAACTGGAGGGAAAATGTTAAGCCCACTAATATAAAACCTAAACACGCTAGGTTTGCTTTTCCTTTTTGTTATTTCATAATTGTCCCCAGGCCAAGGACTATGGATCTTTGGTCGTATTCTGCATCTTCTTTGGCATCTCCTACGGCATGGTGGGAGCCCTGCAGTTCGAGGTTCTCATGGCAATAGTTGGTGCTGAGAAGTTCTCCAGTGCCATTGGTTTGGTCCTGCTCATGGAGGCAATTGCTGTGCTGGTGGGGCCACCAAGTGCAGGTCAGTAAGCACCAGAACTGCAAGAGTGTCCGACCTATTTGAAAGTGAGCGACAATAAGCTAAATTTTTGCCTCTGGTCTCCAGGCTCAGAGTGGACTGATGGTAACAGGCATCTCTAGTGGACAGAACTAATTTAAGAGAAAGTTTAAGAGTTATTTGATTATTCGTTTTGGCTGGAGTTACTCAAGAATAACCACTTGTTCTTGATTTTATCTATCTGTGTGGTTCTCCCATTTTATCCTCTCATCTGTTTCCTCATGTCTCGTTCCTGCGTCTCAGGCCGGCTTCTTGATGCCACCAAGAACTACATGTATGTCTTCCTGCTGGCAGGAAGCGAGGTGGTCCTCTCAGCTGTGGTTCTGGCTACTTGTAACATCCTCTTTATCAGAAAAAAGTCTTCAGCACCAGCAGACAAGCTGGAGGACGTCACGGTGACAGACGATGCCAAGACGGAGGTGCTCAGTAAACCTGCAGAGATTAACAATGAAGAGGAGAAAGGAGCAAGAGAGGAACAAGAGAAGGAGACTGTGAAGGAGGCCAAAAATGAATTAAAGGACGAGGAGGAGAGAGACAATGAGAAGGTAGAAGAGATCGGGCCAGGGAGCGTAACAGTAGACTCACAGGAAGTGGAAAGGTTCTTGAAAGAGCCTCAACAGAATGGTGACACGGCCATCAGTCCTGAAACATGCCTGTGAGCGGGGATGGAGGATGTTGGACAGGATTATACTTGCAGGCTATGCACACTTTATTTTTTATTTTTTCTTTAAAAAATCCAATGGCAAGGATGAAGTGCATTTTGAAGTGTTCCCATGAGCACCCTGTTGGTTAGCTGTGCTTTTCCTGTCATACAGTTTGTGTGTTCATGTGCAAGTGTTCATGTTGGTTGTTTGCAGGGGGGTAATCAGTATCACTGCCATAGGAAATCCTTAATATGTTAACTATATTTTATCACTAGATGTTTTAAAGTGTGGTGGTGAATACTAGACAATAGAAGCACTCGGTCACAGCACTGCCTTGTGTTTATATCACAAGTCCAAAGTTTTATTTTCATGTAGCCACCAGCAAATAAAGGTTGGTCATATTCTATATTTTTGGTGTCAGCAAATCCCAGTCTGTAGTTATGGAAAGTGTATAACTACAGATGGAAATGAGCTTTTAGCTGTATCTGGTGCAATAAATGTATTATGTGTTGGGCTAACCACTAACACAACACACACTGAGTCAGTTTCATTGAAAATAATTATTTCTGCAGGAGTAACACTGGTGTGACCTGGCCTGAACAGGTGTTGCCTTATGTAGCCAGAGTCTGATATGCCTTATTGTACACAACATTACATTGCTTTACTACCATGTACATATGGCACTGTAGAGCACCACACAGAGACTCAAACAATTCAGAGACACTGAATAATTCACTTTTATTTAAAGGAAGTTCAGGCAAGAGCAGGTAACGGCTTGGGAGAGACGCAAGTCAGTAGGTAGGCAGTGGACAGTAAGAGTCAGACAGGAACAGCAGGCAGACGGACAAAGTACTTTTACTAGGGAGCCGATGAGGGAAAGGGGACAGGTGAGCAGGTGGACATGGGGGGGGGATCAGGTAAAAATTGGGAAGAGCTGGGGTTACTGGGAGCAGCAGGGTCTGAAACTAAAGTATATATATATTTGTAACCTGTTCTTAAAGACCAACATCTTCAGGAGAGAGAGTTGGGCTTGGGGCTGAGTGGCCACACACCACAGAGAACTAATTAGGTACTGGGAGACTGATAAACACATTGTAAGTAAGGCTAGGCAATAAAATCATCTTGGTAATTATCACGAGTAAGTTATGATGAATGTATGTGTTCAGTATTTGGGTCAACCCTCATCTGTACAATCACAGATTAGAATACAGCATTAATGGTTTGTAAAGAGTCAATAAAGTAATTAAAATTAAAAAAATGAAATGATCCTGTCTGAAGTCCCAAACTGTTAGAACAGCAGCCTTGCGGTAACGCTCATTCAAACCCCAGCAGCAGACTCTTCTTTCTTGTGATTAAATGCTTATATTTAGTTCAGTCTCCAGATCATATTGCGTGTATCCTCAAGGTCTAATAGTGAATCTGTTTCCTTCCTCATTAATGGTATTAACTATGTATACATGTAATGGAACATCACCATGTTCCATTAGTTATTTACTATCATAAAGACACGTTTGAAAAGTCGTACTTAAACCCGAGTTTGCAATACAGTAAGAGAAACACGTCAGACTTTGAAAAGCTCTTAACTGTGTCTGTGTCTGTGGTTAACTGTTGTCAAGCTTAGGTGTGGGTGTAATTTATATTTGCCCCCCCAAAAAAGCACTAAGTTCTCATTGTGGTGTTTGAGTTGCACAAGAGAAAAGATCAAGTATCAGAGTTGCAGCATGTGTCTGCAGACCAGAGGATGGGCTTACTGCTAACAGGGCAAAAACACGACTTTAATGAAGCATCTCTAAACTGTCCACTGGATTTGCTTCCTCCCCATGTTGCCTACATGCTTTGTAGGGTCTGTACTAAATGTGTGTGTTTCAGTAAAATCGAATATTAAAGGACATTTTTGTTTATTTACGACCTGGAGTGTTTTAAGTTTCATGGAATGTTGTGAGAGAGACAATGATTGTCAGTGGCTGAGCATATGAAAGGAAAATCTAGGGTGTAAAATAACAGAAGTTTGTATTATGATGATACTAACAATGCATCATAATCATCATCAGTCCTCCTCCTGGGTGTCTGGGTTTGGGTCCTCCCTGCCTGTGCTCCTACCACCAGCCTGTGACACCGGCTGTACACTACCTGCAGCACCATAGGCCAGACAAAGTTAAGAAGTGGCTGATGAAAATAGAGGTAGACATGGCTCTAGGAGAGTCAACAGTGAGGGTGATAACAATATGATAAAATTATAAGCAGCAACACTGGTTTACATGCTGCATTGTTTCCTGTCCCTTGAGCATGTGAATGTCATTTGAATCCAGTGTGTAGGAATGAATGATGAGGACGACACAGACAACAGACAGAGGTAATTACTGATTATAAAAACACTGAATGGCTGTTACTGAAAAAAAAAAAAAGCTTCCTCAGATACTATTAAAAACAGTTTGTTCTCATGAAAGGAATGGAGGAAACATCATTCAAATGAATGGCCTGTGTTTCTGGTAGACTTAAAAATTAGAGGATGTAGTAAAGTTACATTAAAAATGGAAAACACCACTTTGTCCCTAGATTCAGTCGATTTGTTTCCATGATAATATACTGCAGGCATGCATCAATTTATCGGTTTTGTCATTATTGTTAATTGGTGGTGGTATTTGCAGGGTTACGGCACATAATGTAACACAACAGCTGAGTGAGTGATGTATCTGTCAGTATCCATGGTGATGGATGATTTCTACAGTGAAGAATAGTGAGTGGGACTTTATGTGAAGTGTCTCTCAGCTGAGGAAAGGGCCACAGTGTTTTCGTTTGAATCGTTTAAGCTGTTCAGCAGGACAATCTACCAAAATAAGTACGCATTTAAGTTTGTTTTTATTTGCTTCTATATGGTAACTTGTTATACACACACCACAGACTATGTCCTCCAAACTGATCGTGCCTTTGAATCAACATCTCTCTGAAATAATTGCAATGAAAACTGAACATTATAACCTTCATGAAAGAGGATTAATTACAAGACTGTTGTGTTAGACTACTTTAGTTTTAGCTTTAGTGTACCTTATACACTGTCAGCTGAATGTTCACTATACACTTAACCCCTGTTTTGCTGCAGTTTTATCACACATACACATATATACTGTACACTCAAATCCCAATGAGTCTCATTTTCATAGGACATAACAAAATAAACAAAGTACAGTGTGAAATTGAGCTAAATGCGCTGCCTACATTAGAATGAAATCATTTAAAACATATAAAAATAAAAATCACAGATGTAATATTATATGTAATAAGATAGAACCATAAAACAAACTGAAATGTGCAGTTATTTTGGTAGATTGTCCTGCTGAACAGCTTCCCTGTTAAATGATGCAAAAAAAAACACCGTGGCCCTTTCCTCAGCTGAGTGACACTTCACATAAAATCCCACTCACTATTCTTCCCAGCAGAAATCCCCCCTCACCATGGATACTGACAGATGCATCACTCACTCAGCTGTTGTGTTACATTATGTGCCGTAACCATGCAAATAAATGCAGCTCCATACATTTTGAATGCAGTGCTTTTACTGCTGACAGAGTATTTTAAATAGCTCTATATTTAGTTTTAATTAAATAACCTTAAAGGGTCTGAATACTTTCATGTTTGCTCCACACACCGCAGCAGAGGGGGGCGATCATGTAACAAATCAGAAAATAAGAGGACGAAGAAGAAAAAGAACAAGAGGAAGTTTCTCACCGGAGCTATTTCAGCGTTGCCCAGAGTGGGACAGTGCTGCTGTAGGAATGCAGGGGAGATGTTGCCCACACTTTCAGTATAAGAGAGTGGTCAACTGCCCCCTCTTGTGGTGTAATTGCCACAGTGCCCAAGTGCTCGTTAAGCCTGCAGGCCTGTTGTGTTACGAAACGAGACTGAAGAGTCCTCACGTGTCTCCCTGCAGATAAACTGTAATGTGTGATTCTGTAACTCATGTCAAGGTGTGTTTTCTCAGCAGTTCTTAACGGGACTCACACAAGAAACTTGAACTGCGCAGGTGTTCTGCGGTACATAGTAATGAGAACAGATGTTGTCGGGATGTGCTGTAAAATGTTCTCTTTATATGAGCAGCCGAACACTATAGTATATTAACATCAACCCCTCAGCTGAGGATGCTCACGCCGTAGATGGACAAAAACCAACATTTGCATGTGCAATTAAAAAAAAAAATAATCTAAATTATTCAGCCTGTTGTTGTGCTGTATTTGTAATATTAAGCTTTACTACACTAAATGACTTATACAACAGAATGAAAAAAGTAAGTTAAAAAAAAATGCCACACTTATTTGTTTATTTGTTACGTCGTCACGTCCACATCGCTGTGGATTATGGGTAATGTTCCGAGTGAAGTCTGCTGGAGTGTGCACCCTGTGCGGACTCTCTGAGGGACGGAAGTAAGTCCACCTCGGGCCCCTCGTGGACTTGATGTGCTGTGCAGGTTTGGACCGCTCTCAGAACTCGTGGACTTCCCGGGAACGCGCCCGTTAAGTCAGCGAGTCTGCACGAGCGGTGGAGTCCGGACACTGGGATTCAGCCATCGACTTCAAATCTGACTCAATTACAGGTGAACCAACTCATCTTGGTTTATGTTGATCACTACAGTTAGACCATAACCGGAGCAGAGCACAATGAGCACAGAAAGCTAACTGTGATAAATCTTCAGTCAGAGTCGTTACAGTGGTGTGTACTGCGGCGGTGCATCACGTGCCACATGTCTGTGCTAGCTAGCTGAGAGTACAGCACAGACACAGCTAACCAGTTACATGCTAACAAGTACAGAGACAGACAGGACAAAGTCAAACACAGCAACGCTGGAGACCACCTGGACATGTGAGCAGCCAGCCTCACCCTTAATATTATTTGTAATAAATAGCAAGTTACCCTCAGACATCGTTATATTTTGGTATTCTGCTTTAAGCCATCGACGTCCATGACTTAAGTCTGTTCACAAACATGTAAAATTTGCTAAACTGAAAATATTCAGATGGCTTCAGTATTAAACTGGTGGCCAGTTGTCAGGAACTTGAGATGCGTATGGAGGTTCATGTTACTGCTGGTCTGAAACTGTCTAACTAACTTAAATACCAAGAAATACTATGGGTTGTTTTGTGTATGTTAAGTAACTTATCCACGTCATATCAAAATAAAAGAGAAGACTAGATAGAAAGCCCTAGAAAACTGGTAACCTTAAGGGAACGTTCCCTGAAGGCTCCTGCAAGGTTATATTTTTTGCATCCTTAGATAAATGTCCTGCAGATGCATCTTTGCAGGGTCTTTAATGAGGTCTTGTTCTCTCTTGTGTGTTGAAGTCAACTACGATGGCCAAGCTCCAGGGCTTTGAGTTCTGGAGGAATACCCTGAAAGGAGCAAGCTTTGTGGTGGCACCCATGGTGGACCAGAGCGAGCTGGCCTGGCGCCTGCTGAGCCGCCGGCATGGTGCCCAGCTCTGCTACACCCCCATGCTACATGCCCAGGTATTTGTCCGTGACGCCAACTACAGGAGAGAAAACCTCTACAATGAGGTTTGTGAGGAGGACAGACCTCTCATCACACAGGTGAGGACCTACCTACCGCAGACTGGAGTGATGGTGGAAATCCCACGGCGTGTATTTCATTTTTGATAATCCCACGAGTTCACAGGCCTTGTCTCAAGGCATGTTACTTACATTAAAACTGTTAATCATGTAATGTTAAATGTAAATCCCAGAGTTTTATTCCCTGTGTGTCAGTTTTGTGCCAATGATCCAGCGGTGTTTCTTGAGGCGGCTCTGCTGGCCCAGGACTACTGCGACGCTATCGACCTCAACCTGGGCTGTCCGCAGATGATAGCTAAGAGAGGTACGCACAGTTTATACAGAAATTAACCCTCAAAATCTGACGCAGTGGTTGTATCAGAAAAGACATCGATGCTAACGCTGCGGACGACATCATAAAAGGTCAACTAACCTGCTCTGATGCTTGTTTCTAAGGGCACTATGGAGTCTTCTTACAAGACGAATGGGAGCTGTTGGAGAAAATGAGTAAGTCTTGTCGTGTTTGGGTTCAGTAAACATAACAGCACAACAGAAATATCAGTAGTTTAATAATCTGAAAAAGCACACCTCATCTCATAACTGTTTTATGATTTTTTTTGGTTGTACAAATCAAACTCTTATTTTACAGTCAGGCTGGCCAATGAAAAGCTGTCCGTGCCCATCACATGTAAGATCCGTGTGTTCAAGGAGATCGACAGGACAGTCCGCTACGCCCAAATGCTGGAGAAAGCTGGATGTCAGGTATGATCACAGTGATGATTTTAAGATGATTTTAGAGTCCACTCCCTTTCCACTGTGTTCAGCTCCACTCACACAGTCACACAGCCTCCTCAAACCTGTTTTCCCATAACTACCCCTGCCTCCTTCATTTCTTTCCCAGCTGCTGACAGTGCATGGCAGAACCAAAGACCAGAAAGGAGCCATGACAGGTATCGCTAGCTGGGAGCACATCAAGGCCGTACGGTGAGCTACCACCACTTTGTTCGAATGATTCACTGTCCTATATTTAATCTGAACATTTGTGCAGCCTTTCAAATGGTTTGAGTTTAATAATTTAACATGTCATCATCCAGTACTTTTAATATAAAATCCAAATTAAGTGGCTCATCGTGCTGCACATTTCCCTTGTCCTGTAATATAAATCATTTCCATGAACTGTTTGCTGTGCTTTTGCTACAGGCAGGCAGTTAATATTCCAGTGTTTGCTAACGGCAACATCCAGCACCTGAGTGATGTGGAGCGCTGCATTCAGGAGACGGGGGTGCAGGGAGTTATGAGTGCAGGTTCGGGATGCATGTGTAGTTTCTCATTTTGTAACAAGTGTGTGTCCATTACACACATTGTTCCTAATTCAATGGTTTTAATAGATGATATGTATAATGTACATTCCTGCAAAGGTTATGTCTTGTTTTGAAATGACTTCCTGTTTTCTTGGTTGTCTTATTTTTAGAAGGGAACCTCCATAACCCAGCACTGTTTGAGGGCCGCAACCCCCCAGTGTGGGAGATGGCTGAGGAGTATCTAGAGGTGGTGAAGAAGTATCCTCCCTGCACTCTGTCCTATGTACGAGCCCACCTCTTCAAGCTCTGGCACCACACGTATGTCTGTCCTGCCTATACTTTACTGGGCTGACGATAAAACAACCCCCACTTTACTGACAGATGTTTTCCTGTTGGTTAAGGCAACATTGGTGTGCTGTGAATGTGTGTCTAGCTCTCAAATCCCTAAAGTTTATAACATGGTAGCCATACTTTCATCTTTTTTTTTAATTAGCAAGGCTGCATAATGGTTATATTGAATGTATAAAAGGAGGTGTGAAGTGATTGGCAGCTGTGATTGACTCACAGCTGAGTCTGTTGGGTGAATGGGCGGGACCTCGATGCCAAACTCTGGCTCCAAATCACCAGTGCAAGATGGCAGCGCCCGTATCCAGGACATTTTGGCCTCATTTTTGTACAGTGGGAGGAGGTGTAGACACGTTGTCCATCTTTACATACAGTCATTGCTCAAGGCATACATCTTGCCCATTGTATACCTGACAAGGAGCGGAACTTTTTGACCCTGTCTGCATGCGTTGTATATGCTGAGTTGCAGCTTTGTGTGTGTTTTTCTGTGTGTGTGTGTGTGTGTGTGTAGGCTACAGATCCACCAGGACCTGAGGGAGGAGTTGGCCAAGGTGAAGAACCTCGAAGGTTTGGCTGATGTCAGCAAAAAGCTGAGGCTGCGCTGCCAGGTAAGCGTAGCTAACTCATCAGCGTGTTGCAGCTCAGTTACAGTCGGGAGGCGATGTGAGAGGAAAAACTTAACACCATCGTAAAGTTAGTTTGATAATCAGAAGCTCGATGTGTGTTTTACCCACCATAGTCTGAATCAAGTTGAAGTTTCTGTCTATATAAATATATATAACATGTCACAGATAACTGCATGTGTGTTCATACAGGAGGAGATAGCCAAAGGGAAGGATGTGGAGGAGAAGGAGAGCAGCCTGCCCTTCCCCCATTGGATCTGCCAGCCATACGTCAGACCACTGTGAGTCACTGCACTGTTTTCATTGGTCTATATATAACATTCAGTACACCACATCAGTACACCTCCTATCAAAGGATTTTCTATCCTGACAGATGTTAAAAACAGTAATCTTACTGATGACTGACTGCACTTTACAGGCCAAAGGAGCCAGTTGCCAACGGTAACAGCCAGGGTTCAGAGGTGAAGAAGACTGTGTGTCAGAAGAGAGCGCTGGAGGACTCTGATGGATCTGCCGAAACACTCTCCAAAAACAAGCAGAAGAAGAGATCCCGCAACCCCAACAAGAACTTCTGTCCCGAGCAGAAACGTGAGTCCGATCACTCGCTGCTCAAAATGCTGAGCTCCTTATTTGATCGATACAAAGTCTGACAGCGTCCCTCGTCTTTCTGTCCACAGCCAAGTACATCAAATGTGACCAGTGTGGGAACCCAAAGGTAAGCAGTCAGTTTAAAGGCAGCGTGTATTTGTATATCATTTGCTTCAGTTAGCTGCCGTCATAGGTGTCACAGATCCTCACTAACCCAACAGAGTGTCAGTGTTACGTCGATGCAAAATAAAGCTGCAGGCAGCAGTTTGTGGAAGCAGCAGCTCAGCTGCCCACAATTTAAAGTCACAAGCAGAAAGAAGTAGGTTGACAAAGCTGCACGAAGTCACTTTAACTAGTTTGTTTTGAAAGAAGACCAATCATTTACTCGTTTCATCAGCACAGTGTATGCAGGCAACAACACTGTAAATACAACAGTGTCCGTGTAGTAAATAACATCTTATCTGGTCTGTCATAAAGTAGAATCATTGTGGAGCTCAATGATGGAAAAAAGTCAGTCACTTCAGTGCTGTTTATTACTATCTATTAAGTTGTAATGATAAAGTTTGTAAAATAGTAAATAAGTAAATATGAATATCTGAAAGGATTTCCATTAAAGACTTGTTCCTTTGTAAACTCATCTATGCAGGATATTCTGTATGTGTTGAATTATGTATTTATACTTTACCAGAGACTCAGTGAGACCCTTCATATGTTTGATTCAACCTAAGCACTTGATATTGTTTTATTTTGCTCTGCAGGGAAATAAATGTGTCTTCAACCTGTGTCGAGGCTGCTGTAAGAAAAAGGCCTACAAGGAGGTGGCAGACTGTCCGAGTCAGTACACACACACACACACACACACACACACAGATATCAGTGTCAGATGATGTGCTGTTTTTGACCATTGGCTGATTGTTTTATCACTGATATATCTGATCCATGTTGTGTTTTAGAGTGACTGAGTTTTACACAAAAGTCTTTAAAAAAGCTGCTGTTAGTTCACAGACTCAGAAATAAAACGAATCAATACTGAGTATAATCTTTATCATCTGGGGTCGACAGGTCACGGGCTGAGGTTCAAGACCAAGGCAGAGAAACGGAAAGCTGACGAGGAGAACGGGAAGGACGTCTCAGCGACAGAGACAGAGGAAATCAACAGCTCGCCTCCATCCGTCCCACAGTCAAGTACAGAGCCGCAGGAGCAGTCACAGGCACATCTGCCACTATGAGCAGGACTACGGCTATCTCTACATGCACAGACCATACTGCTGTTAATACGGTTCTGAGCTGTCACTCTTAAAAGTCAGACTAACCCAGTTAAGGTCAGTTTATTTCAGATGTTCGTCATAGTAAAGATCAGTACAGGAAGGCTGTTGTGTGGACCTGCTTCCATTCATTTTGCTGGTGATGAACACAACGAATAAGTTCTTGTGTTTATTCAGGTAAAAGAAAGGTGCAATTAGAGGGTAAAAACTTCAGGTAAGCAGGTTAGTGTGTGCATGTAGAGGTAACCAATGATTAGTCAGGACATTGTACAGGAAAGTATACACCGCTGCTAAATAACCTCAATGACAGTTGTTCTCCAGGAAGCAACTGGAGAACAGCTGTACCGACATTGATCACCAAACCAAAACCATAAAGTAAAAAGAAATATTTTTTTATATCATGTGGGTTTCCAGAACAATAATTAGAATCTTCTCGGCAGGAGAGTCGGGACACGACAATGAATTAGTTCTCGACTAATTCTGTCATTTTATTATTATTATTTTTTTATAAGAAAGATTGTGTGAGGATAAGTTTTGGACATTTATTTTGGTCCAAGTTGTTATTGGGCCACCAAAGTGTAAAGGCTGGCTTTCTGTCAGACTGATGCAGAAAATACCTGACAGATTTTACTGCTTTCATTTAAGGTCTTGAATGTAGTTGCATCTTCAACTGACTAGTTCAACTATTTATTTTTGGGGGTTTTAGGTTTGCCTGTAGTGCATTGACTGTATGTGCCTTTTGATGAGAAATACCACTGCCTATCTAGATATGAACTTATGAGCTCATTAGAGGAAAAAAGGGAGAGGAAGATCAAAGTGGTGCTCCGTCTGCTGTTGTCTGAGAGTCTGAGCTCAGTGACGACCTTTGGAAATGAACACCACGACAAATAGGTTATTCATCTTACAGCCAGATAAGCTCATTATCTAAGTGTTTAGCCTAGCTTAGCCTAGCTTAGCACAAAGATTAGAAGCTAGCCGAGCTCCATCAAAAGTGAAAAATACAAACTTTGTTTACACATTGAACTTGTGCATCAGACAACCTTTGGGTGTGTTGGTGACTACCTTTTGATGGAGGCTAGCCTTTTCCTGTGGTTCTAGTTCCGTGCTAAACTAACCTAAAGATTTAACATCTCTGTACTGAGCGCACAGACAGGTACTAAGTTCAGCATTTTGGCAAATACACTCATTTGCTTTTTTGCCCAGAGCTGGAGTAAAAGACTGGTGCCACCCTCGTCTGTATGGAAGTCATGTAGCTTAGCTTAGCTTAGCACAAAGACTGCAAACAGGGGCAAATAGCTAGCCTCTGTCCAGAGGTAACAAAATCCACTGGAGCTGGTTGGCATGTTTTGTTACTTTGGGACTTTAGGCTGCCGGTCATATATCAGGAAAAATACACTCCTTTTCAAACTAAAAGCTCACTTATCCAAGATAACTTCATCAAGATCCATCCAACAGATCATAACTGTATTGTTATCCAGATAGGAGTTAACTAGATATTTTGAGCTCCTTTCCATTAGTCTGGAATAACTAAACAACATACACTGGTCAACTTGTTTACTTCTATTTTTTATTTTTTTTTAATTCAAAAAATCAATCCTCCATTTCATAGTAAAGTAAAATGCTAACAAAACTCTTCCACCACGTTATTATCACCTTCTTAAATATAGGATGAAAAGGTGATGGTAAGTGAGGTCTTAACTAAAACTACACTGCTTTTAGAGAGATGAAGGGAACCAGCATGTTTTACAGTGCAATGGGTATTTTTAGACAGATTTTAGCATACTTTTTCTAAATTTGGCAATTCTAAGGTAAATGCAATGAAATAAATTATTCTGTATTTCTCCACGAGAGTTTTATTCTTGGCTGCAGAGAGAAGGATTTGAAACAGCAGTATTTTGGAAATAAAGTCAAATGCTTTTTTCATTATTATTATTATCATTATTGCTTTTTTTTTGCAGGGGCAGGCTGTTTTGATGTAAGTGTACTTAAGTTCCTCTGACAGGGCTCTGGAGATATGTCAGACTAAAAATGCTGATGAACCACTGTTTAAGGATGTGAAGAGATATTGCTGGCTGAAGCATCCACTGTTTCTCATGCTCAACCTCCTCTTTGCTCGAGTTATCGGTTATGATGTTTTGATATATTTTAAAAAAGCATTTTTAAATTAAGAACAAAGTGCTCCACCGACACATTTTTATCAGCATGAAGTGATGACTAATAAGGCAATAATCAGCAGCATTTGAAGCTGCTTATCTTAACACTCAGCAGAGCCTTCAAAATTTGTGATATCAGTCTTTGCTTTATCTAAATTGGGAGGTTAGTGAGCTGACTGATAATTCAGGCCTCGGCTTTTTATTTGCAGGTTTTTTTCTCCTGTAATTAAATCCTTGTGCTACACTGCTCTGTCAAAGTCAAGAGTTTTTTTTTCTGGTTTGATTGTTAATATATTACATGATACATGTTGACTTAATCCAAAAACAGTTCCCATTTCTGCCCATATCCCCATGGTCCCTCCCACTCTGTTTGCATTGGATAAAAATCTTGTCACAAAGTGTATATCAGGTACAAAACACATGGCAGCTTCACTTTATTCCAGATAAATGTCCAGAGATTGAGAAACCGGCCCGTACTGTTATTGTAACACATTAGTCCTGCCACAGGTTTTTTATAGTTTTATTCAAATGTGGTTCTGAAACAGGGCCCTGACCTTGTGATTAGATAAAATGACATAGTCTTCCCTAAAAGATTTGAGACAAATAAAAAAGTTCAGAATATGTTAATGCAAAGTCTATCAACGCCCAGCTCTGTTTAACCTCTTAAAGTCATTGTTTTCCCACAAAATGGCCATTTAAAGGTTCTTTAAATTCAAACTGTTTGGCTCACATCTCTGGTATCCTAAATCATCTTCTGTCATCTCTTCATTGAAGCTACTGTGGAAATATTTGATCATGTTGGATGTTTTCATCATTTCATACACAGTTCAGCTCTATTTAGCCTGCAGTATTTCTCTCAGATCTCTTTGGCTGAAAAAGCTGCAAGTTTGAATCATTAAAGACTCAGGAGTTGGTTTGTTTGAGTTTAAAGAGACAGTCCACTGATTTTACACCTGAAATTCAGTTTACTCTTCATGGTTACATCTACTCAGACTATGAAAATAATTGCACACTGTCCTCTGTGACTCAGGAAAGACCTCTGTCTTCTCGGGTCGGAGAAAACAACCCTGCTGATGTCTTCAGGGTTAGAAAGTTTTTAACATCTGTCTTTTGTAACATCACCAACTTTGTGGAAGTGCAGTAGGAAACTGTTTGGAGTTACCTTTAGTTGTCCCCCTGAGTACCGGTACTCTAAGACCATAATACTCTAATACTTGACTGTATGAAACACTACACATTCATGTTTCTGTTTGCTGGTCATTTAGAACTAGAAGATGACAGTGCTGAGATTGATGTGAAGAAGTAGCAGCAATGCACATTTGACCTCCTCTGGGAGACCATGAGTATCTGGACAAAATTTAATGACTAATAGTCGCGTAGTTGTTGATATATTTTAGTCTGAACCAGACTGGAGGACCAGCCCACCGTCGCTGCCGTTCCTACCAGAGAGTTCAACTGAGAAATGTGATTCAGAATCATTTCAGAGCTACATCCTGTCTGTTTATTTGTTTCCTTAATGTGTTACATCAACCTGCCCATGAACTGCAGATGAAAATGAGCCTTTTGGCTAAATGTGTAACATTTACATCACACTGATGCTAAGTAATGTTCAATTTCCCTGATAAATAAAGTGAAGAAAACAGGAGAACTGAGGTAAAATATTGACTAACTGTAATGTTGTATTTATTGTCTTCATAATGTATCTCATATCTCAGTGGGCCCAGCTGGAAAATGGGAGGAGAATGCTTCAGTGTATTACTTCAGTGAATGTTTGATGCTCTGTGCTGATGGTTGTACGTGTCTGTTTTTGTTGATGTGCTTGAAGCATGTGAACAGATGCTCAGCAAGACACAAAAATCAATGCTCTAAAGCTTTAATGCAAAGTGTTTAGTAGAAGAAACCAGAGTACATTCATCAGCATAAATAACGTGTACTGACAGTACAACACAGGAGAGAAGCTTTAAAGAGTAAGGTGGCCTGTTAGGTGAGAAGACTGCACAGCTTCAGATCCAAGGAAGTTCAGACTTCAGCTGAGGCTTCTTAGGCGTGGTGGATGTAGGCATTGATGAAGTGCAGATACTTGGAGACGTGGGTGAAAACACTGGGGCGGCCTGGGAGAGCACAACCATCAGGGCTCCCATAACTCATGATGCCCACCTGCATGTAGCCACCAGCTGCCCGACACATCAGGGGGTCACCGGAATCCCCCTGTGGAGCACAGAAAACCTACAGAAACACACGACCATCATGTCTCACCATCAGTCTTTACACTTTGCATCCATGCTTCCATATCTGAACTTGTGGAGTATTTCCGGAGGAACAGGTCAATAATATTACCAGACTTTTAAGATCCACTGTCTATGGTGGAATAAGATCCTGAATTAAAAGTATCAATACAACAATTTAAAAATACTCAATTAGATGTAAAAGTTCTGCATTTAAAATCCTACTTCAGTGAAAGTACTGTGTAGGTACAGTACAGTACAGTGTTAAGAGCAAAATGCACTTAGTGGAAACGCTAACAAATCACAGTGACAAGCTGCCCCCCAACTAGACACTGCTTTAATAGGCCACAACTCAAAAAGCTTAAGAGCCAGAATTATTATTATTTTTTTAAAAGATGCATTATTTTATTTATACACTCATCATGTTTTTAAATACAAATTTAAACTAGTAAAATAAAACGTAACTACATTTTAAGATGCACCCGCTGATTTAATGCAGAAGAATTGTTATGTTATGAAAGATTTTTGAATTTACAGTATATTTCAGCCGACTTAAAATGTTCAAACTCACTTTACAGGCATCCCTCCCCACGTCCCCAGCACACAGCATGTCAGGGGTCACCTCAGGATACTTTAATTTACACATGCTCTGAGGGACGATGAGAATCTTCAGCTCTTGAAGGGTTTCTGGAGCCGGCAGTGGAGCTGCATAGACGTGAAGAGGAGGAGGTGATATTTCTTGCAGTCTTCCCCTTACTGGTTAGGCTTTTAATGTGAAAAACATTAGGAACTGTTGTTATTCTGGCTGTATGCTTTGGGTTATTGAGCACTAAGACTCCAGGTGGCCACTGGTGCTCCTCGTCCAGCAACAGTCCAACACATGACCTCCTATGAATCTGCAACTCACTCATGTGTTCATTTGTCCTTATACATTATCTCACAGGCAACTTTGTGTATACAACTTACTATTATTCCCAATGTCTCCCCAGCCGGTGAGCCAACACTCAGATGCTCCGTTGAAGGTGTCGCCCTCACTGGGTAGAGTCACTGGACGAACCTCCTCTGAGAATGTCAGCTTCTTCTTCATCTTCACCAGAGCAATGTCGTTGACATAGCGTTTGCCCACAGCTCGATACTCAGGGTGAGGAATGACATAAAGTATACCCAAGTAACGTTCAGCCGCCTTGTGCAGGCTGTGTGCTCCAATAAAAATCATTGATCGCCGCAAAACAGGTTCTCGGGCACTGGGAACACAAACACACATGTACGAGTTTGCTTAAGGTGTTAGCAAATACTGGGGCAGTGTTTTTTATAGTATGACTTCAGTATTTAACAAACTAGAATGATGATATTTATCAAAGCTGCTTATCAGAGCTTGAACTTAATGGACTTTATTTCATTTCAATAAATGTTGGAATGATCCAATATCTCACCAAAAATCAAAGATATTCCAAAAAAGAAGAAAAACATTTGTGAACCAGTTTTTTTCCTTCTTTTCTCTCCCATTAATCAGATCTGTCCTCTGTTGTTCAAACTCACTCCACCTCCAGCAGCTACAACAGTAAGATGCTGTTGGAGTATTTTGACACTGCTGTATTGGTACTTTCACTAAAGGATCTGAATACTTCTTTCATCACTGTTACATTGTACAATAATCACTTCCTTTCAACACGATGTTGTACCACTTCACAGTGCCACAGGCTGTATAGTGGCTGTTATAGTGGGATTCAGTTCCTATAGACAGACACACACTTACGTATCCCAGCAGTTTGCAGAGGTCAGCACCCACTCACTGTTGAGGATGGTGCCGCCGCAACGCCACCTGGCACCGCTTTTAGATGTGACGTTAATGTGCACCATCCAGGGCCACCTGCCCTCTGCAGCATCCTGTCCCCCAATGATGGAGCTACTCACTTCTGCTCCCAGCAAACCTGGAAAAGCAATAATGAAACTTTCTAAAGCCTATGTTAAGGTGGAAGCATTGAAAAGAAATGATTTTTTCCCCCAAATATTTTGAAATTGCACCATACGCAGGGAAGCGGTGCTGTGTCGTCGAGATTTAGACGAGAAGCTCGATACCACTCTATCTAAAAAGAGTGGCATCAATCTTCTCATCTTACTCTTAACAAGAAAGCAAGTAGACTCCCCAAAATGATCTATTTCTTTAAATCCACAAAGTGTTACAGGCAGTAATGCATTTGTAAATACACAGATCAAACTAAGTGTAAGAAAGTCCGGTCATCAGTATTAGTCAAACAACCACCAATAACTTAACAACGGTTTATAATCACAGAGCAGTGTCACTGGTTTTGCTGTAAACTAGTTTCTATCAGAGTATCAGGGTCACAGATCAGGTTCTGTTAGAGTTTCAACATGTAGAAGACAAAATGAAGCAAAGACACAAAGTGAAGACAGATGAATCAGCACAGAGTAATGTTCTCACGATGCCATGGATGGTGTTTGTCTTTCTTACCTCCAGTGTTGTGGATCAGTACCAGCATGGAGAGTAGTTTGCAGAAAGCCATGGCTGCAACAGAGTGATGCACTGGCTCTGCAGGCTACGACGGAGCAGCTGCAGCTTCACATACACATCTGGAGAAATTTCATCCTTATCAGCACTATCAGGCTTCCTTTTCCCGCTCAAAGCGCACACAGCAAAGTACATTCACTCAAGTATTCTGAAGTAAAATATCAAGATACTGGAACTTTTACTTGAGTGTTTCCACTTTTGATGGCTTTATAGTTTTGCTCCACGTGGAGAAATATTTTACTCTTACCATTACATTCATCTCACAGTTGTACTGCATTGATTAATAAGGTTATATTGTCTGCAACAAGATATTTGCTCTTTGAATGTGATGCACTGTCAGAGTTTAAACTAGAATATTCTGGTTAAAAGTAACAGCAGAATTCTCTGTTTTACTCATGTAAAAGTCAGCACTTGAAAGCATCTTTTTAACCATAAAAAGATAAATGTGCCTGGGGGGACATTTTTGTGTTAAGCGAAGTTGTTAAGCTAGAAGTTTAAATCAAAGTATTTTAAAGTTACCAGTATGAATTATGAGAACATAAACTTGATGAAGTATTAGAGCTCGACTGCCTGTTCTGACCCCAGAAATAAAACAAGGAATTATCATTTATTTAATTATTATTTATTTCTGTTTTCTTCAGGTCCTAGATGTTGTCGCAAAACATTTCATTTTATCCTTCCCACTTTAATATTTATGAGCAGTGTATGAACACTTAATAAAATGTTTATGAAATTCCATAATGTAGTTGTAAGGTCATTTAAGGACCTTTGAAAGTTCTAGTTATTATTATTAATCTTTAACAGTACGTTATATTTTAAAAGCTTCTCATATTCTCTGTTGTGTAAAATCTAAATGTAGTGGAGTCAAAAGCACAATATTTCAATATTTATAATGCAGAGCAATGAAAGTATAAAGCAGCATAAAATGGAAATACTCAACTAATCTCAAAACTGTTCTTAACCACAGTAATTAGGTAAATGTACTTACTTACTTTCCACTAAACATCTGTAACTGTGTATAGTGGAAGCTTGATAACACAGTGTAATGTAGCAGAATATTATACACATCACCAAATTCTCACAGTGTGTAATAAAACACTTATTAACTGCACAAAATATTCACAGGTGGGTTTAAATCAATGTGTTTAAAGTCTGAAGACACAGCACCATATATGATAACACCTTATATTATGTTATCAGGCATTTCCACTGTCTATATACAACTTCTAGGTGCTTTCTAAGAGGAGCTGTCACTGTCATTAATAAATGCTTAGAAATAACATTTTATTTTCTTATATCTACATGTTATTATTATGCCTGAGGTATTAGGTTTAGGAGGTATTAGGAGTCAAAGGTCAAAGGGCAAGGTCACTATGACCACATTTATGTTCTGCATGGTAATGCGATATCTGAAGAATATTTTGAAGGATTGTGGAGTCAATATGTATTGGGGGTCACAGGTCAAAGGTCAAGGCCATGGGTGATGAAGTTTTGCTTGTGAACGCCGAACACTAACCTTCCCAAACATTGTCATTATCACTACAAAACACCCATAACTTCTACATCAGCACCCAACCGTGCAGAGACATACCACTGCTATGCAGCATTTTTAGTTTTCTTTATGTTATGTTGTTGTTGCTCTTGCTAGCTGCTGCAAAGCCACAAATAATGGAACGAAAACTGTTTTCTATTGTTTATCACTTTGTATGTTTGTAATGTTGTATTTATTGTCTTCATAATGTATCTCATATCTCAGTGGGCCCAGCAGGAAAATGGGAGGAGAATGCTTCAGTGTATTACTTCAGTGAATGTTTGATGCTCTGTGCTGATGGTTGTACGTGTCTGTTTTTGTTGATGTGCTTGAAGCATGTGAACAGATACTGAGCAAGACACAAAAATCAATGCTCTAAAGCTTTAATGCAAAGTGTTTAGCTGATGAAACCAGAGTACATTCATCAGCATAAAGAAACACATGGACTGACAGTACAACACAGGAGAGAAGCTTTAAAGAGTAAGGTGGCCTGTTAGGTGAGAAGACTGCACAGCTTCAGATCCAAGGAAGTTCAGACTTCAGCTGAGGCTTCTTAGGCGTGGTGGATGTAGGCATTGATGAATTCGAGATACTTGGACACTTGGGTGAAGACGCTGGGACTGCCTGAGAGAGCACAACCATCAGGGCTCCCATAACTCATGATGCCCGCCTGCACGTAGCCACCAGCTGCCCGACACATCAGGGGGTCACCGGAATCCCCCTGTGGAGCACAAAAAATCCACAGAAACACACGACCATCATGTCTCACCATCAGTCTTTACACTTTGCATCCATGCTTCCATATCTGAACTTGTGGAGTATTTCCGGAGGAACAGGTCAATAATATTACCAGACTTTTAAGATCCACTGTCTATGGTGGAATAAGATCCTGAATTAAAAGTATCAATACAACAATTTAAAAATACTCAATTAGATGTAAAAGTTCTGCATTTAAAATCCTACTTCAGTGAAAGTACTGTGTAGGTACAGTACAGTACAGTGTTAAGAGCAAAATGCACTTAGTGGAAACGCTAACAAATCACAGTGACAAGCTGCCCCCCAACTAGACACTGCTTTAATAGGCCACAACTCAAAAAGCTTAAGAGCCAGAATTATTATTATTTTTTTAAAAGATGCATTATTTTATTTATACACTCATCATGTTTTTAAATACAAATTTAAACTAGTAAAATAACACGTAACTACATTTTAAGATGCACCCGCTGATATAATGCATTGATTTGTTATGTTATGAAAGATTTTTGAATTTACAGTATATTTCAGCCGACGTAAAATGTTCAAACTCACATCACAGGCATCTTTCCCCACGTCCCCAGCACACAGCATGTCAGGAGTCACCTCAGGATACTTCGATTTACACGTGCTCTCAGAGGCGATGGGAATCTTCAGCTCTTGAAGGGTTTCTGGAGCCGGCAGTGGAACTGCATGGAGACACACACACTGGTTAGGCTTTGGTTAGGCTTTTAATGTGAAAAACATTAGGAACTCTTGTTATTCTGGCTGTATGCTTTGGGTTATTGAAAGGTGAATCGTCACTCCAGTCTCACTTTACATGCACATGAAATCTTCCATTTCCCAATTTTTGAAGCTCAAAGCATGGGTTATACCCTGGTCTATTCTTAGACACAGTTTTGTATATTTTAGATTTTAAAACTGTCCAATCAATGCCTTTTACCACATGTGAACTTCAATCAAATCCTAAACACATCTGGAGAATAATTAAAGCAAACAGGATGCAACTGATGCAAACAGGATTTTTAATAAATTTGCAAACATTTCTAAAAACGTATTTTAACTTTGCTGTGAGAGGAGAATTTATGGAAATTTCTGGACTTAAACTAACCAAGTGTGTGCTTTATGTCTTGGAGGGAACCAACAGATGCTGATTAATTTGAAAGTGATCTTAAATCTACACAAAAACCACAGCACACAGACTTCAGGAGCACTAAGACTCCAGGTGGCCACTGGTGCTCCTGGTCCAGCAACAGTCCAACACATGACCTCCTATGAATCTGCAACTCACTCATGTGTCCATTTGTCCTTATACATTATGTCACAGGCAACTTTGTGTATACAACTTACTATTATTCCCAATGTCTCCCCAGCCGGTGAGCCAACACTCAGATGATTCGCCGAAGGTGTCGCCCTCACTGGGTAGAGTCACTGGGCGAACCCGCTCTGAGAATGTCAGCTTCTTCTTCATCTTCACCAGAGCAATGTCGTTGACATAGCTTTTGCCCACAGCTCGATACTCAGGTTTAGGAATGACATAAAGTATACCCAAGTAACGTTCAGCCGCCTTGTGCAGGCTGTGTGCTCCGATAAAAATCATTGATCGCCGCAAAACAGGTTCTCGGGCACTGGGAACACAAACACACATGTACGAGTTTGCTTAAGGTGTTAGCAAATACTGGGGCAGTGTTTTTTATAGTATGACTTCAGTATTTAACAACTAGAATGATGATATTTATCAAAGCTGCTTATCAGAGCTTGAACTTAATGGACTTTATTTCATTTCAATAAATGTTGGAATGATCCAATATCTCACCAAAAATCAAAGATATTCCAAAAAAGAAGAAAAACATTTGTGAACCAGAACTTAGTTTTTTTCCTTCTTTTCTCTCCCATTAATCAGATCTGTCCTCTGTTGTTCAAACTCACTCCACCTCCAGCAGCTACAACAGTAAGATGCTGTTGGAGTATTTTGACACTGCTGTATTGGTACTTTCACTAAAGGATCTGAATACTTCTTTCACCACTGTTACATTGTTTGTACAATAATCACTTCCTTTCAACACGATGTTGTACCACTTCACAGTGCCACAGGCTGTATAGTGGCTGTTATAGTGGGATTCAGTTCCTATAGACAGACACACACTTACGTATCCCAGCAGTTTGCAGAGGTCAGCACCCACTCACTGTTGAGGATGGTGCCGCCGCAACGCCACCTCGCACCGCTTTTAGATGTGACGTTAATGTGCACCATCCAGGGCCACCTGCCCTCTGCAGCATCCTGTCCCCCAATGATGGAGCTACTCACTTCTGCTCCCAGCAAACCTGGAAAAGAAATGATGAAACTTTCTAAAGCCTATGTTAAGGTGGAAGCATTGAAAAGAATAGATTTTTTCCCCAAAATATTTTGAAATTGCACCACACGCAGAATTTAGCCATGATGTCTCACAGGTTTGACATATTGAAATGTTGGGTCAAAGGACGAGTTGGACATTTTGGGAAGCGGTGCTGTGTCATCGAGATTTAGACGAGAAGCTCGATACCACTCTATCTAAAAAGAGTGGCATCAATCTTCTCATCTTACTCTTAACAAGAAAGCAAGTAGACTCCCCAAAATGATCTGTTTCTTTAAATCAACAAAGTGTTACAGGCAGTAATGCATTTGTAAATACACAGATCAAACTAAGTGTAAGAAAGTCCGGTCATCAGCATTAGTCAAACAACCACCAATAACTTAACAACGGTTTATAATCACAGAGCAGTGTCACTGGTTTTGCTGTAAAATAGTTTCTATCAGTGTATCAGGGTCACAGAACAGGTTCTGTTAGAGTTTCAACATGTAGAAGACAAAATGAAGCAAAGACAGTGAAGACAGATGAATCAGCACAGAGTAATGTTCTCACGATGCCATGGATGGTGTTTGTCTTTCTTACCTCCAGTGTTGTGGATCAGTACCAGCATGGAGAGTAGTTTGCAGAAAGCCATGGCTGCAACAGAGTGATGCACTGGCTCTGCAGGCTACGACGGAGCAGCTGCAGCTTTATATACACATCTGGAGAGATTTCATCCTTATCAGCACTATCAGGCTTCCTTTTCCCGCTCAAAGCGCACACAGCAAAGTACATTCACTCAAGTATTCTGAAGTAAAATATTAAGACACTGGAACTTTTACTTGAGTGTTTCCACTTTTGATGGCTTTATAGTTTTGCTCCACGTGGAGAAATATTTTACTCTTACCATTACATTCATCTCACAGTTGTACTGCATTGATTAATAAGGTTATATTGTCTGCAATAAGGCATTAGCTCTGTGAATGTGATGCACTGTCAGAGTTTAAAGTAGAATATTCTGGCTAAAGGTAACAGCAGAATTCTCTGTTTTACTCATTTTAAAGCCAGCACTTGAAAGCATCTTTTTAACCATAAAAAGATAAATGTGCCTGGGGGGACATTTTTGTGTTAAATAGTTTTGTGCAAAGTTTAACTCAAATTATTTTAAAGTAAAGTTACCAGTATGAATTATGTGAACATAAATTCAACCAAGTAATAGAGCTCTCAAGTCAAGCCAAGTAGCTTTTTTGTTGTTTCGGCCTTATACATACTACACAGTGAGACGAAGCAACGTTTCACCGGGATCAATTGGTGATATACCCAAAACTGTTGAAACACAGTAGAGACAAGACAGATACAGATACAGTATAGCGCACACACACAATCAGTGAGATCACACATTTCTTCTTGCACACATATGCACACTGACACACACATACACACACTCTAGGACACACATGTACATACACGTGTGTATGTACATGTGTGTACATGCACACAATATGCAAAAATGTGCAGAAACAAAACCAACAGTGTAAAAACAACAGTAATGTAGAGCAATGAAAGTATAAAGCAGCATAAAATGGAAATACTCTGCTAATCTCAAAACTTTTTGTAACCACAGTAATTAGGTAAATGTACTTAGTTACTTTCCACTAAACATCTGTAACTGTGTATAATGGAAGCTTGATAACACAGTGTAATGTAGCAGAATATTATACACATATAATATTCTGCTACAGAATATTATATGTGTAGAATATTATACACTGTGAAGTCTTGTGTAAGTTTTTCTTGTAAACACCGAACACTAACCTTCCCAAATATTTCCATTATCACTACAAAACACCCGTAACCTTTACATCTGCTACAAACAGGCACCCAACCGCATGGAGGCATACCACTGCTATGTGATACTACTAGTTTTATTTATGTTATGTTGTTTTTGCACAAACAACTGAACGAAAACTGTTTTATTTCCCCTGAACAGCGTCTTCGAACCGGAACGTTCACTGTAGCTTTTGTTTCTGCACGAATTTATTAGCATGAAACACCCTGCCGTCATGTGACGGCGTCAAAGTAAACAGTACTGATAATAATGGAAGAGGAAGCTGAATTCGTTGAAAATACGGCTGGTTTTTAGTGGTGAATTTGCCGCCCGTGTCCGCGGAAGATTGTCGAGCTGCTGAACGTTTGGTGTGCGATGTTTTATTTATCTTAGCGGTGATTTGTCTCAGTCGTGCGGGGTTTTTTTTTTTGTAGTTTGTCCTGGGCTCCGTGCAAACATGCAGCAGACTGTCAGCGTTAACGCAGACCCCGTTCAAAGCCCTGACGCTGACGGTGAGTCCGTTATCTGTCAGCTCTTAGTTTGACTTCATATCACATTACAAACATTATCGTTACCCGAGGCCTGACCACTGTTTATCTCTTACTGTTTATAGGTCGTTGCACACAACGGCGCAACTGGGCGGGATTCTGGTGAGTGTTCAACAAGCTGAAGGTTTAATTTTCAAAACCACTGACACTGACACTGAAGAAGCAGAATGCTAATACTGTCAGCTGATGCCACCAGTGTTCATGACTGCATGTATGCAGTACTACACACAAAGTGTGTGTCTGTATGTGAAACTAAAGTGCAGACCTACAGAGCCCACAGCTTCCTCACCGTGCTGCCTTACTGTTCACACACACCCTGATCTGACCAACATTTAAGAAATGAAACAATAACCTTATAACTCCTGACAACTTCAGTAAAGAAAGAAGTAAATGTATAAACGATAAACAGTTTCATTTAGTAAAATGTCATTATAATATTAACAAACAAACAATACTCAGCAAGATGAGCAGAGAAAAGGGAAGTATGTTTATTTGTCGTGATAAGCTGACAGAGGCAATCAGAAAAGTATGAGATACCAGCAGGTTATTAGAAAATTCCAGGAGGAGCCGACCTGTTTTTGAGGAATTAGTGCAACATGCAGGGAGATTCATGGAATCAGATTTGGAGTTATGTTCATTGTGTCCTTTTTGTTGGGTATCGTGAACTCCGATTCCTTCTGAGTACCAGGTGAAAGAGGTCAGTAGAATAAAGAATCAAAAACCATCCTGTATTGAAAGTTTGCATTGTGGTCTCAGTCATGTTTACTTCTTTTCTATAAAAATTTTGAAAAAAAAAAAAATCTTAAAGACACTGTTCTAACAGATACATTAAGAAGTTTGCTATAAAGTCATATAAAAAATAATGTTCAGGTATTGGACAAGATAGTTAAGCATTAAATAGATAATAAAAAACTGAAATACAGGAAGGGGCTGTGTACAAGACAAAAATCTGAAAAAATATCAGCTTTCTAAAATGTTGTTTACGGTTTCAGTAAATGATTTAGATCTACATTTTTTTTTTTTTTGCTGCTCTCTCAAAGACCCCCCCCCCCCCCCCCCCTCAGTCTGTGGTTTAGGTGTCAGATAAATGTGAATCTGCTTGCTCTGTGTTATCAGTCTCTTCTTCTGATTACCTCTTCAGGCTCCTCGGATTGTGCAACAACTTTGCCTATGTGGTGATGCTGAGCGCGGCCCATGACATCCTCAAAAAACAAGAGTCACAAAACGCCACAGCACCTGTAAGAAGGCTTATTTGTGTTCTATTTTTTTTTCATAAGCATTAATTTGTTTTTGCACAATAAAGCAAATGATTCACTTTTCTCCCTTTTTATTCGAGACACCGGCCGCACTGGTTGCAGATTTCCAAGGTGGGAACAGCAGCAGCAACAGCAGCAGCCGCTATGACTGCAATCCTGTCTCTACTGCGGTAAATGGAGATTCACAACACAACCCTGAATGACCTCAGTCAGTCTGCAGGCTGACGAAGGGTCTAACAGTGTTTCACAGTGTGGCAGGGCTTTCCTCTGCTGTCTGTCTTTAAATTTGTTTTTAAAAGAGCAAAAACAATGAAATGACTAAACAGGTACCGAAACCAATATGGGAATAAAACTTGAAATGAAATTACAAGAAACGAAATTCCTTACAGCTCTTAGTCCAAGAGAATCTCATGTTGTTATGAGCCGACATTGCGTTTTTATAGTTATTCCACAGTAATAACACAAGGAGAAGAAAACCCACAGCATTCACTGTACAGAGTGAATGTCGTTCTTTTGTCCGGCTCAGGTTTCAGTGTCTCAGTCTGTGTTGAAGGTTTATTAACATTTGTTTGAGCTGTGATTGAGAGTTTTAATGCTTTTCTTCTCAGGCTGTGCTGTTAGCTGACATCCTCCCAACACTTGTCATCAAGCTCACTGCTCCTTTTGTAATCCACAAACTGCCTTATGGGTAAGACCATCATCTTTACTTCCAACCGTTTTTATAAAAATCTTGGTGCTTTGATTACAGCTGACTACTCTGTGATTTAATCCAAATCCACTAGTGAATTTGGTAAAACAGTTTTTAAGGTTGCAGATTTTTTTTCTCTCGAGCCTGACACTGGGGAAACACAAGGCAAAAAAACAAAACCAAACTATTTTCTAATTGCATCTTGCTTTACTGTTATATCTCTGTAAAGCAGCCATCAATAAAGTCATCACTTCCTGTTGAAACCTAACTTTTATTTTTATTTACAGCACATGCAGACTGGTTGACTGTCTGAAGTGTGTCTTTGGCTTGTATACAGTGCAGTCCCTAAATCCTTGGACAGTAACTTTTTAACAGAGTAAAAGAAATACAGACATGGTTGTTTAATGTCTTTGTACCACCTAAACTTTACAAATTTCCTGCCTGATTTCTGTTTTTAATTCTAGTTTCCGAGTGTTGGTCTGTTCCCTCATGGCAGCCACAAGTTTCCTCATTGTGTCCTTCTCTTCAGCTGTCTGGATCAGCATACTGGGTAAAGCCACTGCTTCTTTTTTTTTTTTTTTTGCCACAGAGCAATTACTTCTTTCAGTTATAGCCTTTATCATTCTTTGTGGTGAAACCAAATTCAGAAGATGGATTAGCTACAGCTTAAAGAAGTCGCTGGCCTCGGTTTCATTTCTTGGTCTTCTTATCTCAGTGGCAGCAGCTGTGGTCGTTCCACAGAAACATGATACCAGTTTGTTCTTATCTTGACCTGCTTCTAGAAATCTTTCTGACAGCGCTGTATCACCCGATCAGTAAATTAGATGTAGCGAAGGACGGACTGTCATTAGCACATAATGCACTTTTTAAAAAAAGTGGAAAAAAAAAAAAATATGTATGCATGTTAGTGATACAAAAAATTACAGCTGTGCAACTCTGCAGCTGTCAGGGATAACACAAAATAAAGATAATTAACAGGTTTTAATGCTCACGGTGTTGTGAACCTTTGCTCAAAGACAGAAATCCAGAATTCAAATTGAAAATTAGACTCTGCTGAGCAATTGTAAAGTAGGAGAAGTAACATGATTGGATCTAATTATGCCAATAATTTATCATGGAGTCAGTTGTCACTTTATTAGGCACACCTTGCTTAAGCTAATGCAGGCTATTACAACAGAAGTGTTGATTCATAGGTACGATCATTGTGGAGGATGTTGTCTGTGGTGCTGTTGGACTGCACTGCATTATGGTGACAGGTGTTCGTATTATTTTGTCCACCCCGTTCACATCAATGAGGAAAGGCTAACCTAAAGAGACGCACTTCTCTACAGTTCGACCACAACACAAATTCCATCCGTCACAATGATCACACTGTTCAATCAAACACAGTTTCAACAGAAACCGAGCACAGAAACCCTCATGAAGGAGGGTTTAATACAGGACTGTTGTATTAAGTTAGCTTTAGCTAGGTGTTCCTAATAAACTGACACAGCTGAGGGTTAGTGATTCAGGTGCCATTTCACAGCTATATTTATTAAATACACTGAATCAAACACTTTTTGATTCAGCTTTATTCTAAAGGTAAAAACAAAAGAATAAGAGCTACTTTTTTAAATCCACCTCTGTCCTTCCCTCCGTCCCCTCCACTCTCTCTGCCTCTGACACTGTGTCTGTAGGAGTGGTCTTTGCCAGTGTCAGTGCTGGCCTGGGAGAACTGTCCTTCCTCTCTCTCACCGTCTTCTTCAGCAGGTAAACACATCTTTTCTTTTTTTTAAATTTTTATTATTCCTACCTTTTCATCCATTTATCTCTTACCCTGTCAGAAACAGTCTTCCACCAAAGTAAAGTAAATGTTTTCAGGCACTTGACGGTGAAATCCCATGATGCTGGAGTTTCCTTGAATGCACCTTTCAGGGAGGAGGCTTTGAAACAATCCCTCCTCTCAGCTGAAATGCAGTTTCACAATAATGTGTCCGTAATGATTTTATCTGAAAGTACGAGAGATAAATTTTACTATCGCCTCATCATTAACTCGCTAACTTGTCAGCAGCGATATCAAGAAGCTGCTGATGATCAAACAAACTGTGTGTGTGTGTGTGTGTGTGTGTTCCTCGTGTTAGTGTTTTTGAAGTTATTGGATATTAAATACAGAATGATGTGTCTTCTGACTATGTTAAGTTTTAGATTGTGAACATCGTTTTTTTTTTTTGTGCCTTCCTCAGGGATGTACTGGGAGGTTGGGGCTCAGGTACTGGTGGTGCTGGTGTTTTTGGAGCGTTGCTCTATTCAGCCTTCACCCAAGCTGGCCTGTCACCCCAGGTCACTCTGCTCATTATGCTGGTGATCCCATTTGCTATGTTGGTGAGGTAAGATTTAGAGGCACAAGCACAATTATAAAAAAAAATAAATAATTCTGTGTGTCTTGTCTTCGCTAATCAGTGTTTCCCAGTTCCTTTAACCTTTCACCTCCCAGGGACGCTTACGTGTAATGACACGTAGAAACAACGTACAGAACGAGTTTTCTATGAAATCTCTGTCACGATCTTCTAAATTTGTACCTCAGACAATAAAGACCTGATAAGGATTTATAACATTTGCACGGTAGTGCCTAACAATGCAGACCAAGCAATGATAAATAGGGCATAGTTTCACTGTTGCCTACTCACTAAACAGGTCACAAGATTAGGACGCATCATGTTCTGGATGGCTGACCTCCTCTGCTTCTACCTCTGCCAACAGTTTCTCTCATGCTAACACGCTCACATGCTGATTTTTGCTGATTCTTCTCCACCACCGTAGTTTGATAATTAGCTGAGGCTGATGGGAATATCATAAGTTTTGCAGGTATTCAGTCATAAATAGAAGTATTTGACCTGATGATGGTGCTAGAGGAGGAGTCAGGGCATCACCAGAGTTATTTCTGTGCATCTTGTGGTGGAGGGACCAGCAGGTCCCTGTAGCAAATTTACAGAGACATTTGTGGTCTAGATGACCAACAGCCATCAATCATCCATAAAGCCATGATGCTAGTGAGACTAAAAGTTGTCAACAACAGGTGTTACTGCAGCATCTGGGTCTTTTTCAGTTTTTCCTGCTTCTTATTCTTTGTTGTCCTGCTCCTTGGCTTTGTCTCACCAGCTATTTTGTCCTGCTGGTTCCTCCACCTTCATTACCTCAGTGGAAAAACAAGGAGACGGAGTATACAGCTGTGGGCTCAGAGGAGAGACGGCAGCTGATGGATGATTCAGAAGGAGAGGAGCAGGAGGTATCAGCCCCAGGTACATGAATAAGCATGGAGACAGTGCTGGAGTTCATCTTTGAGTTTTAATTCATCCTTATAAATGGATGTTGAAGTGAGCGGACCACCAGCACAGTGTCTGAATGAGTGTGTCTGTGCTGCTTCTCCACAGTGAAACCACACGTTTGTAATATGTAATGTAATGGAGGCTGCTGATTTCCTCTCCCACAGCGCCCCCACACTGTTTCTTATTTTAAAGTACTGCTGTTCAGTAACTGAGGAATAACTACACAGGCCATGTTCTCTTCCCCCTGAATGTCACAGAGGACAGGAGCACTGGACCTCTCACCTTCACAGAGAAACTCCACATCATCAGAGTAAGTGTCCGCTTCATTTACATCAAACTGGAGTCTTCGATTATTTGTGTGCTCACACGATTATTCCTCTTGATTCCTGTGAATAGGGCTTGCTGAAGTTCGTGTTTCCCCTGGGGCTGGTTTACTTTGCTGAGTATTTCATCAACCAGGGCTTGGTGAGTTCTCTGCTGCTATGTGGCATCACATTTATCTTACTGCATGTTGTGAAAACTTCCTTCTGGCCTAGGCTGTGTGGAAATATGAGAAGTAGATTCCATGCATTAAAAAAAAAATGTTGCAGGTGATAATATGGAACCTAGAATAATGCTGATGTTTCCTTCTGCAGATGGAGCTCCTGTACTTCCCAAACTTTTTCCTGTCCCATGCAGAGCAGTATCGCTGGTCAGTTAACTTCACTGGAACATTGCTCTGAAGGAATCACTTTATTTAAATCGTCAGACTGAGACTTGAGTTTGGTTTTGATTTGTGTGTGTGTGTTCTCAGGTACCAGACACTGTACCAGTGTGGTGTGCTGGTGTCTCGATCCTCCCTGTGCTGTGTGAAGATCAGGAATCTGTGGGCCCTCTCTCTGCTACAGGTGAGAAATAGAAATAGGAAAGGTACGAGTGAGACCAGCCTGCAGTTTCCAACTTGAGTTAGATTTCTAGTGGGTCAGAGGAACAGTGGAGGGAATAATTGAGAGCAGAAGTTTGGAAACATCCTCCTCAGTCAGAGGGAGAAACGCAGTAAGTGACGCATCCTTAATCAGAGGATTACATTTAGGTGGTTCTGTGAACCGGCCAATTCCGGCCGTTGTCTCGTTGGCTGGTGGAGAAGGCTGAGGGTGGAGGAGGCACTTGAAAGAGGAAAATAATTTCCTCGTGTTTGCAGCAGAGCTGATCTTGTCATGGAAAAATGCTGTTTTACAGCAGTTAAGCTGATGACAAAGGACGATAGAAGAGTCTGGTGCTCACTGAGGCCTATAGGATAACTACATGTACGCCTTTAGTTTCATTTATTGTAATCACCTTAACTATTTCTGCCGTATTTGTTATCATTACTTGGGTTTATAACTATTGCAAGTCCCTTTTCTCTCAGCACTGCATGCTGATTTCCATGTTGTATTTCCATTTTGCTTTGCTTCTATAGAACCACACACGTGTGTCCCCATCACCAAGTTGCTAATAAAAAAAGAAAAGCCAGAACAGTTATCAGAGTATTCAGTATCATGTCCTGACTGACACTGACACTCAGTGGCCAATGTCAAATATGTTGAATGTGCACCATTATATATCAAATACATCTGTAATACAAAGATGAGCCACAAACCTTGGTTACTTGCCAAAGAGCTACATTCGATAAGCTGTCGCGTTGCTGCAGAGGTTGAGCTTGTGACTGCTGACCCACCTGTTTGCTGTATGAAAGTGCTGATTGCCCTGCTCTCTGTCTTTTAACATGTGCCCTCTCCTCTGACCTCCACAGGTGGTGAATGCGGTGTTCCTTCTGTTTGCAGTGGGCTACCAGTTCCTGCCCAGCGCCTGGCTCGTGTTTGCTATTATTGTCTATGAGGGTCTGCTGGGTGGAGCTGCGTATGTCAACACCTTCTACTTCATCAGCAAGGAGGTCAGGTCAACTGTCTGTCAGCGGGTTTGTTATTTTGGGGGTCTCCCTGTGTCCTGAAAAGCAGCTGGACTGAACTGTATGTGATCCCCCGACCTTTATTTCCTTTATTAGGATCTTTCTTAGGATTTCTGTGTGTGTGTCAATGAGCTGAATGAGCAGTATACTGCTGAGTAGCTGTGTTGTTTCTCGGTCCACAGTAAGAATAAAGTATGTGTCCATCCTGACTTGTGTCTTTTCTCCCACAGACTGAAGACAGACAGAGGGAGTTCGCCATGGCCGCTGCCAGTGTAGGAGACAGTCTGGGCATAGCTCTGGCTGGACTGGTTGCTTTCCCCGTCCACAGATACTTCTGTAACCTGTGACCCAGCCCACACACTCACACCAGCAGGATGAATAAGCAAGATGTGGGTGCGTTCCATTTAAGGGATTTTTTTTTTTTTTTTTTTTATCTGAAATGACAAAAGCAGACTTTCCTCCTACATAATATTGACTCCACAAACTGTTTTTAATGCAGATTCCTAATCACCATGAGTGAACCAGAGAGACACGGCCTTTCAGTTGCATTGATCGCAGCCTGTGAAGGCATGGTAAAAGCTCGCTTAACAATGTGTTAGAGTTCTGCTGGTTCACACACCCACTGCTCTGACAGCCTGTCGCCTGCAGAAAGAGAAAGTGCTGAGAATGTCGATAGCTTGTTTTGCAGACCAGTATTAGTTGTGCACAAAGCTCAGGAACAAATAATGATCCTTTTCCTTTTTATTACATTTATATTTTAATTTAATACTGTTTCCTGAACACAAGTGTTTCTGAATGACAGGGCATAGTTAATTTTCAAAAATTACACCCACTATATCTTTGTCTTGTCAAACAGTTTTGAACAGTAACAATTCAATCTGAGCTGACCAAACACCAGACTACAGCACAAGAGCTGACCTTAGGATGAACAGGAGTTTAACTGGATTCACTTATCTTTTTTTTTTTTTTTTTTTTAAAACAATATTGAAGTATTCAAATTGAAAAGTGTGTGTTAACCTCTCACTACCATTGAGAGTTGGCATTACACAAAATCACCTACGCTAACTAAAACCAAAACTGTTAGAATAAAATGGTTGGTGGTCAAGACCTTAGATGACAACATAACAAAATTTAGACATTTTAAATGTTTTATTTATATTTTATACTGACGGTGTGGGATATTTATTCTCTGTGATAACATTCTTATATTTGGATTCTGTGTCCTCAGTTCTGGGACACAACCCAAGAACTCCAAGCCATTGAATACTGACTGCTGTAAGACCATTACAGCATCATTTTAGGCTCAACACAGTGGAAATAACAGTAACAGAGTGACGTGAGCTGATAAAACTCTGCTTCTTATTGCTTACTAACTAACTAACTGACCAATGTTTGTTCTGCCTTTTAGTCACTGCTGCTATTAAAACAGGTCGTGACTAAAGTGACCAGAAATGCCTTTTACTGTTTCTACTAAAATGTGGCTTAACATTTTATATTGTATAGACTGTAACAATCTGGAAAGAGGGACAATGTCCTGAGGTTTAAAACGTTAATTCTTTTAACCTTCGTCAGTGAAAAGATGTAATAATAAAAAACAATAGGAACATGTTGTGGGTACGCCTGTCACCAGGACTATTTGCCTTTGCTGTGCACTTTTTTTGCTCACGTTTTGCTCAAGTTCTTCTTTTTCATGTTCCGAAACTGTCAGTTTTCCTACTTTCTCAAAGTCATGTAAGGATATGGTTTAAAATTTGATTTTACAAATGGTAGTTTTTTATTATAATAATTGTCCTGATATACTTTGTACATATACACTCTGTTTTCTCTTAAACATGTCTCAGTTACATACCACTGTACACATTCCTGCTGAAACTACCAACATTTTATATGATACTGCTGCTGTTGAATTGTCGATTTTGCTGCAATTTGATGATATTGTTATAAGCATGTACTTGTTTTAACAGATTTTTACGTAATTAAAATATTTTGAAGTTTGGTGTTAATTTAAATACATAAGATGTAATTGCATAATCTTTTTTTTTTTTTTCAAAAGGGACTGAAGTGGGTAACTAAGATAAAACATGTAAATACATTATGAAGTACATTTTAAAAACAAGGTCTTAATTACAGGGTTATAGAGGCAAAAGTTATTCTGATTCTGATACTCTGCACTGTGATTGTTGCCTCTGGTCATTTGAAATTACATGGCATGGTGTTTGTCCATGAGTCATAGCGTTAGATAATGTTAGTGTTAGTGAGTCACTCAACACACCTTATCTGCCTGCCACCTAAATATCTTAGATTTTCATTCAGATACCATTTTGCTCTGTGATAGAACTGAGGACTGTTGTTTTCATTACAGTGAACCTGCCACTTATTTTCTCAATTAATCGTCTCATCATTTGGTCCATGAAGAAATCAGAAAACAGTGAAAAATGCCCATTACAATTATTTAAAGTGCAAGGTGCTGTCTTCAGATTGCTTGCTTTATTTGACTAACAGCTCAAAACCCCCAAATATTCAATGTACTATCACAAGAGACAGAGAAAAGTGGCAAAACTCCACAAAAAAGAGACTGAAACTAGGAAATGTTAGGGAAACCAGGTAATAACATTTTACTTAAAAAATGACAAATGATTACTCAGTTATTAAAACTGCTGAATCATTTTCAGTTTAATAAGCTGATTGATTAATGAACGTATTTCTTCAGCTTTTCTTGTAAGCTGATAGTTGAGCTTGACCTGTGAATTATGTGGTTGTACAGCTACAAACAGACATTTGTGTTGAGTTTTAGATAATGAAAGAAATTCTCCAGTTTTGAACATTAATTTGTGTCTATTCAAAATTTCCTTCATAAAAAGGTCTTTAAATTTCCTCTTTCCCCTTTCCTTTATTGAAAAAATCCAAATCTAGGGATTTGCAAAATGCTTAATTTTAAAATGTGTAGCAGGAGGGGTGACTTTAATTTACCATTTCCCTTATTTTATCTATCGTTTATCTTTGGGCTCAGGGTCCCCCGTGTTTCCCGTGCAACGCGCGTCCCCTACACCGGAAGTTAGAGTAAAGTCGTTAGTGTGCATGAGCACGGCAGGAGCGAGAGAACCGGCAAAGACCGGGGTAAGAAGAGGAGCCGGTGGACGGCGAAAAAACACACAATCCACGGAATGAAACATACTGATGTGTGCTTCCTGTCAAAGTTCAGCTATCACACACTTAACGGTAATTACTCTTAACTTTTGTTTCGTCGATTTAGCGGCGGCTCGTCTATCGTTTTGTTATAGCTCGCCAGCATTAGCTACATTGCTCGTGAAATTAGCCGAAAAGCGCTAACCAGTATTGACGCCGCTTGTTCAAGTTAGCCAGGTGCTCCGAGAGCTGTAGTTAGCAAGCTAACACATAGCCTTTCGTCAACTAAACTCAACAGATTACTTCATTTAATTAGCACTCTAAGGGTGTGTAGTCGTTCAGTATCACTTGACAAACACTGGCGTTAACGTTTAGGACAAATTCCCAAACAAAATGGTTGGCTAAGTTATCAAAGAATCAGTAGTTCGCTGACGTCGTTAGCGCTGCTGTAAGCTAACGTGCTAATGGTTAGCTCAATGCTAAGCTACGCCCATAGGCCCCACATTCCTGGACGAATAACGTCAGTTTTTTTCTGGTGCACTCTTCATCTGTATGCTGTGTAAATAAACGAATCATATTATATGAGTTTCCTTTGGCTCTTATTAGATAATCCCCATCATTTGGTTAGGAACCGGTTTGAGGGAACTCGGTTCAAAGTTAAAAAGCAGCAGACGTTTACGGAACATGTTTCTTTGGTTACGTGAATGTGGTTGCGTTGAATTACTTTACTATTACTTTACTGGAAACTGTGTTTCTTCCTTTACAGTTCCTTATTTTGAACAACCTCATTGCAAGAGCCTGACGTACAAGAGTTGAAGACCCCTGTGTATTTCCGGAGAAGAGAGACTGTTGTGACTGTCCGCTCCATTGCCCAGAGAAATAAAGCGCCTGTTATTTGAGCGTGTGACCCCGGTGTGTGAGAGGAGGAGTGCGTGACCATAGTGCGTGTAAGCAGCTCTCCCTATGTGTGTGACAATGGGGGACATCAGTGACCTGGACCGACAGATAGAGCAGCTCAGACGCTGTGAGCTCATTAAGGAAAATGAAGTCAAAGCACTGTGTGCCAAAGCCAGGTAATGGATCAACTTGACCTATAATACAGACCCAAAAACAATCAGATGTTTCTGTCAATCAGTTTCATCCTTCTGGATTTATCTGTCCATTTGGGTACCATAAAGAAACACAAAGAAAAAGTACTCATGCTATGTTTCTAGTGCTATAGCATTTACTAAATGTTTAAAGAATTCACTAATATCAATAGTGTCCTGTTCTTGATATTAGTTCAGATTAAATCAACATACTTAGCATATGTTGATAAAAACTTGAGGGCTTTTTTTGGCTTTTATTACATAGCTGACAGTGAATAGCAGAGAGTCAAACAGCAGTTTTGAAATCTCATGATCCGTAAAGTCTTACACAGCTGCACTGATACTGAAGAGACAGACCCCAAAGTGAAACAGTGATGGCTTCAGCTTGGTGAACAGAATAAACGTCTGCCTTTCTGGTCAACTTTCTTTCTAACGAGCTTTAGTAGGACATGAAATCACATTTCACATGTATGTTTATGTGTTTTCAGAGAGATTCTGGTCGAAGAAAGCAATGTTCAGAGAGTAGACTCTCCTGTCACAGTAAGTAATGTTTTCTCAGCATTCGTTTGCTCAGAGTTTAAATAAAGTCAAATAAATGTGGTAATCGTGTTTCTCCTCATTTTCCTCGTAGGTGTGCGGGGATATACATGGTCAGTTCTATGACTTGAAAGAGCTATTTAGAGTAAGTTTCTGTTTGCTGTTACACACTGATCCTCGCTTTCGTGTTATTTTTCCATGGTAATGGTGTTTAAAATAGTTTTGCTTACTTTACCACAGCCATCAGCACTACCCTAAAAGACATCCAGTTCAAAACTCAAGTTTTAATGCAGTCACATTTACTGCAGTTAGACTTTTATAGCTGCAGTTAAACTTAATAGCTTTAGTGCCTTTGTGTGCTATATATCTGCTGTGTCTAAATTATATTGAACAAAAAGGGGTTATAGAGTGGCATTATCTAACCTATTTGAAAGAAGGTGTATAGAGATTGTGTTGCGTTGTGGTTCTTTGATAGACTCTGTTGTTAGGCAGCTCTCCTGACAAACTAATGTAGGGTAAAGTTCGATTTTGGTCTACTCCCATTGACACTGCTGGTGACAGTATTGAGAACATTGATATGTTTCTGATGGGAATTCTAAAATATCCAGCTTTTAATCTACTTGTTAATGATGTTTCCGCTTTGCAGGTTGGTGGAGATGTTCCAGAGACAAATTATCTCTTCATGGGCGACTTTGTGGACAGAGGCTTCTACAGTGTGGAAACTTTCCTTCTTCTGCTAGCTCTTAAGGTACACATCAAGTTTAGTCGCTGTGTGCCCCTAGTGTTGTCTGTAAATGCTATGTTCTAACATTCACCTCTTCATCTTTTTGCTCTTGCTGTGCTCCGAAGGTGCGTTATCCAGACAGGATAACCTTGATCCGGGGAAACCACGAGTCCCGGCAAATCACCCAGGTCTACGGCTTCTACGACGAGTGCCTCCGCAAATACGGCTCAGTCACTGTCTGGAGATACTGCACTGAGATCTTTGACTACCTGTCCCTCTCTGCTATCATTGATGGCAAGGTGAGTTTCACTGTTTAGTGCTCCTTGTGACTTGGAGGTGTCGCTGCTCTAATATCTGGTCGAGTAGCTTCTCAGTCACTGATGTGCTCTTATATCTGCTCCTTCGTTTGATTTCTTCCACTCCTCTCTCTGTCCTTCAGATCTTCTGTGTGCACGGTGGCTTGTCTCCCTCCATTCAGACACTGGACCAGATTCGGACCATTGACAGAAAACAGGAGGTGCCCCATGATGGACCCATGTGCGACCTCCTGTGGTCGGACCCTGAAGGTATACAGGAAGCTTCCGAGCCTTTTAAATGCTACTTTTTTTCCATTCATGCTCTTATTACGGCTCAAGGAAACAGTTTTTGACATGATTCTTTTTTGGAAAAGTCATGGACAGGGTGTCTGTGTTTTAAAAAGTATTAAAAGGTAATAAATGAATGTAGTGAAAATTAAGGGTTTTTTTATTTGTGTTTTTTTTGTTGTTTTTTAATCTCAATGGACTGTTTGTCCAAAGAGTTTGTGTGAATTCAGCTGCGTAGTGATTGTGGATTTCTTCTGTGCAGCTGCATCAAGCTGCTGCTGCACAGTCAATATGATATTGATAATCAATATGATAATTGATAAATGATATTTGAATTACATGTTGATGTACTTGGGAATTATTGTGGTGAACATCTAATACCTTTTTTTACATGTATACACAGAAATCACCGAATGTTTGCTCATGAAAATGTGTTTAAAGTCATGGCCAAGCTGTGTGTGAACCCTGCATACAGCAAGAATTTTCAAAGTTTACTAAAGTCTTTTTCCTGCTCCTGATTCCATGTTAACAATCAGACCTTCACCTCCCTGGTTTTCTCTCCCTGCTCCTAGACACCACAGGGTGGGGGGTGAGTCCCCGAGGTGCTGGATACTTGTTTGGAAGCGACGTGGTGGCCCAGTTCAACGCCGCCAACGACATCCACATGATCTGCCGGGCACACCAGCTGGTCATGGAGGGCTACAAGTGGCACTTCAACGAGACCGTGCTCACTGTGTGGTCAGCACCCAACTACTGCTACAGGTACGCAGCCACAGTCAAACTCATACAGTCCCTGTTTGAATACAGCATGTGCAGTGTGTTATGGGTGTGAGGAGCCGCTGTTCTGTCCTGTTTGACTGACACTTGGGAACTTATTTGCCACTTGTACTTCCTGTTACATTTCCCAAAGCATTATGGGAGCCGTAGTTCGTAAACTTAGAGCATGAGAGACAAAGAATTATCTGTGTAATCCATTAATATAAATTATTTTTACATGGCACTATCAGTATTTTTCAGACAGCAGTGTGTAAGGTTAGGTAACCAGTTTTGTGTCCCTCTCTGGATGATCAGATGTGGCAACGTGGCGGCCATCTTGGAGCTGGACGAGCATCTACAGCGGGAGTTCATCATTTTCGAGGCGGCGCCGCAGGAGACCAGGGGCATCCCCTCCAAGAAGCCAGTAGCTGACTATTTCCTGTGAAGTCTTCGAGCAGACAGCCATGATGTGTTCGAAACCTCCGTTACCATTTCACACCCGCCGCACTCCATCCTGCTGCTGGACGGTTCTGTCAGCCCGAACTCTCCGCAGTTAGACAGAAAACCTGCCAAACCCTCTGAAGCTCCACACAGCCTCAGCTTGACGAGCTGGATTTTTGCCGCACTGCCCCGAGCCTGACAGAGCAGTCACTGTGAAAGGTGTAGGGCGGAGGTTCATTCTGGGCCCATGACTGTTGTCACTTCTTTTCAGCTACATAAGGTGGTTGTTTTCTTTCTGCCCTCAGCCTCCTTCCATTTCCACCTGCGGTCCTCCTCTCACTCTCTGTAGATACAACACACACTCTCCCTCTCTCTCCCTCTCGCTCTCTCTCTCTCTCTCCTCTCCACCACACTCGTGGGCTTTTTTTTTTTTTTTTTTTCATGACAAACATTGTCATTTAGTTTTAGAAGTATTTGGAAGGAGTTAGTTCTTTTTGTTTTCCAAAAATATGCAGATGTAGGAATTTTCACAGTTTTAACATTTAAGAAATTCCTTCAGTGCATATGTTCTTTGTTTTTGATTTCTTTTTTTTTTTTTTTGGAATAATTGTTGCTGCCAGGATTACAGGATTGAATGCAAAATGACCAATCCCCCCTCCCACCCTGTTTTTTTTTCTCTTATGTTTCATTTTAACTGTCATTTGTCATGTGAGACACTATTTAACATACCCAGTGCTGCTGCTCAGCACCATCACAAATAAATACCACTGATGTAATGACTCCCAGTCGGAGTCACTATATTCAGTTGTTTTCTCTCTTAATTCCTTTTAATCTACAACTCTCTGTAGGTCTGTCAATTTTGATATTGTGAGAATAAAGTTTTTGTATTAATGCTGATTTATAGTCAGGTGTGATTTAATGACCTGTGACATGGTTGTAGTTGTACAAACTGTGTGTACATGTACATAATGTTTATTTCTGTGCTTTCATGCATCTTTCCCTGAGGAGACCACACTCACACCCCCTCTGACTGAGTCAGATTGCCTTTATCTGTGTCCCTTCAAGTGTTCAGATGACAATCAAGTGGATTTGATTTACTCGCCACAGGCTCATTCAACTCACTGAACTTGCAGCCAGTGTTCACCTGTTATAAAGATGGCTGTGCATCAGGTTTCCAGCTCACTAAGTTGCAGTGTGATAGTGGCCAAAACAAGGTCAAACTGTTATTCTGTAAGCAAAGAGGGGCATCAGATCATGCACAGACGAAAAGCAGTGCATGGAATTTGCTGAATAAAATAAAATGCAGGGAGGCTGTGCCGCAGCGGTCTCAGAGGATGAGTGGCAGTTTCTTAACAACTTCTCAGGAGGCCAAACACTTGGGGTGGGCTAAGAAATACCAGTTCTTCCAAGTGGATTACTGGAAAAAAAAAATCCTGTTTACTGATGTTATAATAATACCCTTTCACACCTCCTATCTTTGAGTGATACTGGTCTGTAATATATTCAGAACCTTGATGCAGAAAACATCACTTCCTTATTGGATTTTAATCTATTAATTGTATTGTCCAGTTATTTTTCAGTATCATATCTCTATCATACCCCCCCGTTGTTCTTGGATCTAATTAATAAAAAAAAAAATCATGTTTTGCACTCCTGGCTCCCCGACGCGTTGCCATAGCAACACTATAGATGTCCTTTCCTCTATCACGTGACCATTGTTGGTTCGACTGGTCTGATAACTATATATTTAATGGGAATCTGATCTAACGAGATGTGCAGGCCTCTTATCCCCAGTGTCCATGAACTATTCTGGATAAATAAAAAGTGTATCACTGCGCCTATGATGCGTTTGGAGGAACTATAAGCTGCGGGTGAAAGAGAGAGTGAAACCCGGGCTGCAGAGCCCTCTGTGCGACCATTCCACTCACAGAGATCCAGGCTGATCCAGACTTTGTGAGTCGCTTGCTCACTCGTCTAGCAAGTTTTTTTTTAAAGGGCAAGTTTTTCAAGCTCGACCAAACCCGCTCCGCCTCCCTCATCCAGGAGCTCCAACATGAACCGGTAGTTAGAAAAAGAACAACACCCGGAAACAGTACACAGGTCGCTGTATTCAGCGGAGCGGGAGCCACGGGGCTGACAGTCTGAGAGACCAAACCCAGATTAACAGGTAGACCAAACACTGCTGTGTTTCTTCTACATTTAAGCTTCTGTTCATTTTGCCAGATATTAGCAGCCTTGGATAAATATCTTTGCGTAACGAGTTTATATTTTTTTAAAATCCTTTAAACTCCAGAGAAAAGGGGGAAAGATTAGTTCTCACGTTAACCTGCTCCTCAGCTGCCGGTCCCCCAGGTAATCACGGACTGATCTGCATTAGTCAAACCTTGTTTTCTGGCCTCACAAAGCCTGAACTGCACGGTTGCTTCATTAGTATTAAACATATTTTTTAAAACACAGTGTTGGTTAAAAACTTCATTACCTCTCATCTGGAAGCTTCAAACTGGCTCTTTGTCGTAAGTTTGTCGCTTGTCTGCATCAGTGATGCGGTAACACGAGTTGGGTGCACGCCACTCTGATTGCGTTGTGCGAACCACCATTGAGGAATATCACAGTTTATATTTATTTGTTTTCCCGCAAATATGGCTAAGAATTGCCACATACTTGAAGACTGATCTGGTGAAACCGTAAAGTCTCCTGGTTAATTCGGCCTACAGATATTTTATAAATTTTTCCTCACCGCTGGGAAATATTGCGATATGTCCTCAGGCGCCTCCCAGAGCCCCATTTTTCCTTGCGGAGATTTGAAGACTCACTTGGCGTTTTTTGTGGGTTAGGGTTAATATTCAAGGAGTCATTTCACTTCTTGAATAAACAAGTTAACCTGAGCTCCACAGGGCTGCGAATTGGTACAGGTTATCCATCAGGTATCCTTCTATAGACATTATAGAGAGGAATACTTTAATCAAGTTAAAAGCTTCTAAAATGTGATTTCCTTTTCCCCATTTCTCCATTTGAAGTGATTTTAAGAGATGAGATCTGTTTCTCGGTTAGTTTGTGATCCAGGTGACAGGATGGAAAAGCAGAGCCAGGTTGTGGAAAGGCTGAGGTCGTCGTTTCGTTCAGGAATGACAATACCGGAGCAGTTTCGACGCACGCAGCTCACCAGGCTTTTGTCCATGATCAAAGACAACGAGGAACAGATTTTAAATGCTTTACATAAAGACCTCGCAAAGGTACGAGACTGTGATCATGTGTCATACACAGACACACACGCTTTACTTCCTCAATTCATGATAACGCAACTAAAAGCATGTGGATTTATTTGCTTTGCACAGCAGTTCTTTCTGGCTGTCTCAGTATTTTAAATGCTTGTAACCACTTTCTGAAACTAAGAGCTGCTACACATTTGTCGTTGTGATATATTCATATTTTAAACCTTTTGGATGAATATTAAATGTACTTTTGTATTTAAATATTCTTTAATTTGTACATTTATGGTACAAGAAAAGCACACACTCAGTGTTTGACTTACAGAATAATATATAAGATATTTATTTTGTCTGCTACAAGTCATTAAGCACTAACTCCCAGTTCTGGTTGCTTCTCTTCTCTACATCAGCCAAAGTTTGAGGCCATCCTGTCTGAGATTGATATAGTGATCAATGAACTGCACCACGCCATCGCTAACTTCAAAAGCTGGATGCAGCTGGAGTATGTCAGCAAGAACCTGGTAGGTTTAACCATGATTCATCAAAACTGGAGCATTATTGTGTTTTATTGTTTATCATAGTTAAGTGATGTCTTGATATTGTTTTGTGTGATAATGTTTGGTTTCTCATTTTAATTTAATTTTTCTATCTGTGGTATTTCCAGGCCACAAAGCTAGATAACTGTTTTGTACGGAGGGAACCTTTAGGAGTTGTGTTAATCATTGGGCCGTGGAACTACCCCCTGCAGCTCCTTATCTTACCCATGGTTGGAGCCATTGCAGCAGGTATCATTCACATCCATATATGATCTGTCAAAGCTGCAATAATAAATGTTTTTTGTATATATATATTACAATCAATCAAATGACAATATCAAATGTTAAAGGGGTGACCTTGGCAAGGAGTGCACATAGAATTATCCCTTCAGTTCCATGGAGCTTTTTAGCCTCACATAGATCTTTGTTTTGGTTTTTCTGGCCTGAAGAACTTCAATCTGAAAAAGAAAGAAAGAATTATAAAGGTTGTTCTGCGGCTGACTGTCATGTGTCAGAGGTCACTGTCTTGAAGACTTCAAACAGCCCGTCTCTCAGAGCCAGTGTGATATAAGTCCAGCCAGTGTCCAACCACTCTTAGTTCTAATTAGTTATTTTTTCACAAAGTGAGGTTAGAGGGTTTACGAGCTAAATTTAGTCTCAAAACAACATTAAACAACCTGAGAAACATGTGTGACTAGTGTCGACTACTGTCTCCAACTAGGAAACTGTGCAATCATCAAGCCCTCAGAGGTCAGTGCTGCCACAGACAGTCTGATGGCAGAGCTCATTCCCAAGTATCTGTCTCAGGTAAAACAACTTGTGAGCTTTTCTTTTTTTTGTATTCCCCAGATTTTTTAATTCTGTTAAATCTACAGCTTCCGTGTTGCGTGACCAGTTCTGTCAGTATTTTTCAACCGTATCAGGAAGCTTGTAACATGAACTTGTGATGTAATCACAGAAATAAAATCCATCCATCTCATAATCTTAGGTTTTTCTTCCCACACGGCCAAAAGCATTTCAGGATCATTCTTTTCTAAAAATGGGGCACTTAATTTGACAGGACTGTTATGCAGTTGTTCGTGGTGGAGCAGAAGAGACCAAAGCGCTTTTGCAGAATCGCTTCGACCACATCTTCTACACAGGTAAAAGCCTCCGGGAGGGATCAGATTGTAGATATGTCTGTATACACTGGTCAGGAGTAAATAAATGCTAAGATCCAGACCACTCTGCTATTATCAGATTGTCATGAAATGTAGAGATGTAGTTTATGTTCATCAGGGGAAGAATCCTTTCCACTTTGGCTGTTGACTTTTCAAGCTCTCCCTCAGGTTCTCAGACTGTGGCGCGCAGCATCCTGCAGGCAGCTTCGGTCCACTTGACCCCAGTGACCTTGGAGCTGGGCGGCAAGTGTCCGTGCTTCATATACGGTCGGGTGAACATCGAAGCTGCTGCTCGCCGCCTGGTGTGGGCTAAGTTTTTCAACTCCGGCCAGAGTTGCGTGGCTCCGGACTATGTGCTGTGCTCACCGGCCGCGCAGGAGGCCCTGCTGCCTGCGCTGCGTGCAGCCCTGGAGGATTTCTATGGCAAGGAGCCGCAAACCTGTCCCGACCTGTCCCGCATTGTGTCCTCCCGACACTGGACGCGTCTTATGGACCTGCTTGGGAAGTCCAGTGGCAAAGTTGTCATAGGAGGAGAGAGCAACGAGGAGGACAAGTATATTGGTAGGTTAAGAAACAGGTGTGTGCAGTATAATGACTTAGTTTGATGCTCCTGAGAAAACAGCAACACTTTGAACCAAACTGATAAACTTCTGTTATGTACCTCTGTTGGTTTACCTTAGTCCCAGAGCTTCTGTGTGCGTGTCAAACAGTACAACAGAGATATAGTGGACATTTCAACAGAAAACACACATGAGAAACTCAAGCATTCATTACTAAATAACAGGAATATTGTGTGTTGTCTGTTAAAAACAGGTAAACAGCAACCTGCCACCTCCTTAAAGCTACAGTATGTAACTATGTTTCCAGCATTTTTTAATTTGGAATATGCTCCAAAACATATCTAAATGAGATATTCAAAAGCTTTTCGAGTGAACTCTTTCTAACCAATCAGAGACGACCAAAGTCAGGGGTGAAAGGTCACAGTTGACAATCAATACGTGAACGTGCTTCTGGTCAGCTTCTAGTTTTGATAAGTATATTCTCAGCCAGGGAAAGTTCAGATCACTTTATATAAACCCAGTAAGAGCCCAGCACGGCGGACAAAGGATGTCAGGACCGTATGCAACAACTGATTGTTTTATCTCACACAGTATTATAGTGCATGACACCTGGTGGTGCATCTGGGATGCCTCAGCTTCCATGTTGTGTAACCAACTCAAACAAATGAGGTTGGGTGACGTAATAATAACAAGGACAAGTTCATAATACTTAAAGAAAGAAGAATCATTTACATTATGCTGTCACTGAAGAAAAGAAACCAGGGGTTGTTTTTGCTTTATTAATGATGAGTAATAGGCTGATCTGGCATTACAGAGGGCCTTCCTGTATGTTTTTAAGACTATCGTGCCAAAGAACGTATAACTTACAGTTTTCTAAGAGCATTTCTCTTAAATCTCTCCGTGTTCCCAGAGTGGGTACAATCACATGCTGTTAAGAGTTTCTTTTCACTTTGCACACAACTTTTCATATTTAACTACCAGTAAGCTGTGCTATATATTAATGAACACATCAGTCACAGTGGACACAAAGAAATGTTTTCTACTGAACTCAAAGCTTCATGTGAAGTACACGTTAGCTGCTCCTCCAAACAAGCAGCGTTATGCTCAAACTAACATTAAACCTAAAATATAGCAGTAGCGTTTCCTATACGTTTGATGAATCTGCCCGTCATCCATCGTGAATGTCATTCTGTCATCATTTCTGTATTTAAGCATGTTGGCAGCACCATTTAAAAAAGAAAAGTATGTGTGTAGTAATACACACATACTGTAACGGCTTCTGTCACTGTGCTCTCCTCAGCTCCCACAGTGGTTGTGGACGTGGCTGAAGACGATGCCCTAATGGAGGAGGAGATTTTCGGCCCCATCTTGCCCATCCTGACCGTGGACTCTCTGGAGAAAGGCATCGACTTGATCAACCGTAAAGAGAAGCCGCTGGCTCTCTATGTTTTCTCTGACGAATCATCTGTAAGTACGCAGGATTCTGCAGCCTCCTACCTCGTAGCTGTAGACGTGTTGTCTTAGAGTTCACGTCACATTGTCTTTCCTTTTTTGAAGGTGGTAAATACAGTGCTGGAAAAGACCAGCAGCGGAGGATTCTGCTCTAATGACGGGATTGTCCACATGACCTTGCCCAGCCTACCTTTTGGAGGTGTAGGTAGGTGCAACCATGGAATAAAGGTTCTGTGTGTGTGCAGTCTCTGAGCAAGGCTCTTCAGACTGTGAGTATTAGGCCATCTGACATGAAGTTATCCCTCCGCCTCTGAAGGATGTTAGCATTTAGCCCAGCTTACAGCCACACAGAGCCAATACCATGGATGGAGATTCTTAGTCCATATAATCATGTCAGAGAATCTTCCCCTTGAAATCATGGTTTCTCGGTCATTTACTGTCTGATTTTTTTTTATATTTTGAAGAGAGACTGGAATGTGCAGGTTGTCTGCTTTGTATCTGTACAGTGTGCATGTTTTCTGACTGATATTGTGGTTCTATTACGCCGTTCAGGGGCCAGCGGTTGGGGAAGTTACCACGGCCGCTGGGGCTTTGAGACGTTCAGCCACCGCCGGGCCTGCATGCTGCGAGGCTGGGCTTTGGAGAGACTCAACAGTCTGCGTTACCCACCTTACAGTGAGGACAAACTCAGCTGGCTGCGCTGGACCACCTCGGCCAAGAACAGCTGCTCGCTCATGTGATGACAGGCAGTGGAACTTTTTAATGTCATTTTGTATCTACAGTGTTTTTAGAATATATTCTGTCCTGTGTTTTCTCCTGACTGGAGACATTCCTACCTGTTCTCACTGCGCTCTTTATGCCACATACTTTACTTTCTGGGCTCATGTTTCCTGCTTTGCACAGTTTAGAGGAGAAAAGCTCAGTGGTGAGTTTTTTTTAATTGCTAAAACCCTTTACACTGGCTCACATATCTTTATATTCCAGGGATTTAACTGCCTGCTTATTTTAATGTTCTTGCACTGAAATCCTTACTTGGTGAGAATGGTGTCACAGTGTTTTAACAACTTCATTTGAGTGTCATTGAGAATTTATTATATAATTTTGGTAGCTCGTTTGTTAATTAGTATGTTTTCTATATCTGCAGATTCAGATTTGTTGTTGTCTGTCTTTTAATATTGATTTTCATGAAATACTGTAAATAAATTTGAAATTTAACTTTTATTGCCAAACAGATTTGTTGGAAAATTGCCATTCACAGTATAGCAAAATAAAATAAAATATATTCAGGATGAAAATACTGTGTATACAGAGTATATAAAGAAACAGTGTACATTGTTTATTGCACATGGCCCGCTGTCAGAAACATGGCTAATCAAGTGAGGTCAGGCTAAGTGTTGGCATTGATTAGGGCTATTGTCCCTGAGTTTGTTTGTCCTTGCCCTCAGCCCCCTGAATCTCCTTCCAGAGGGCAGCAGCTTAAACACCCAGTGTCCTGGGTGTGTGTGTGCAATCCCTGCGTGCCCTCTTGAGACAGCGGGTGCTGTAGAGGTCCTTCGGGGAGGGAAGGGGATGGCCAATGATTTTCTGGGCAGTGTTAATGACCATTTGTAGTGGCTTCTTGTGTGCCGCGGTACAGCTTGAGAAAGACACAGATGCAATATGTCAGCACAGTCTCAATGGAGCAGCAGTATCCGAGGTGTTAGAGCTCCATTGGAGGTCTGCATCTGTGTGCTAGAGCTTAAAGCTGGGCACCCTCTCTGCACATTCCCTGTAGATGCAGATGGGCTGCAGGTCGAGCTTCCTCCTCCTGAAGTCAGTGATCAGTTCTTTGGTCTTCGAGATGTTGAGGACCAAGTTGTTGTTGCTGTCTCATTGCTACCAGAGATGAGCCCCACCACAGTGGTATTGCCGGCAAACTTAATGACGGCGTTGTCTGGGTGGATGCTGACATAGTCATATGTGTACAGAGTGTACAGTAGAGGACTGAGCACACATCCTTGTGGGTGAGCCGGTGTTGGGGCTGAGGGCTGTGGAGAGATGGGGACCCTCTCTGACTCTCTGTACCAGGTCAGATAGAAAGTCTCTGATCCAGCAGCAGGTTGGAGTCCAACATCCAGTAGTTTTGCTGTCAGTCTGTCTGAGAGTATCGTAGCAGAGCTACCTGACCAGCTGGTCTGTGCACTCCCTGAGGACCGTCTGGTCCTGCGGCCGTCCTGGGTTTCACTGCCCTCAGTGTGTGCCTCACCTCATGCTCCTGCACCATGAGACTGGAGTTGCTGCAGTCTGCTGTTTGAACTTTGGCTGGACGTCTTTAGTCATCCAGTGTCTCCGGTTGGGATACACCCGGAGACCTTTGTCCACAGTGAGGCTGTCGACACAGAAGTTGATGTAGGAGAGCACAGATGTGGTGTGCTCCTCCAGGTCCTGATGTTCATACTCCATACATACATACATAACATACTCCAGTCTGTGTTCTCAAAACAATCCTGCAGCTGGTGTAATGCACTCTCCGGCCATGTTTTCACGATCTTTGAGGCTGGGGGAGGCTCTCCTCCTGACGGGGGTGCTGCATACAGGAAGCAGCAGCATGGACATGTGATCTGACAGACCCAGATGTGGTAGAGGGCTTGCTCCATAGCCTTATTGGATGTTGCTATAGGCTTTGTCCAGTGTGTTTACACTCCTTGTTGCACGTGTAGCTTTTGACTGGTTCTGTATCGTAGTACAGAAATATCTGTGGGTATTTGTGTCAAAGAGGAAAGTAATTTGTTCTAGTTCTAAAATCCATTTAGGACCATGCTATATTCACAGCAGGTTTTGGTCTTCACTAATCTAAAGGCTCAGGGTGCTGATGCCTGCAGATTTAGGAGGAGTTCAATATAAAATACCACTTGCATGAAGGGCATCTATTTTGGAAGTTTGATTCCTGTTATCAAATCAAATAAAATTTAAACATTCGAAACCATAGCCTTTGAATTGTCACTGTTTGAAAACTTAACATACTTTGGACACCAGAGTGAAGAGTGAAGAACTATTATGGTTCAAAAACAAGCAGTCCAAGCCGTTTTGTGAATTGTGGTCAAAATTCTCATATTTATTACAAATACGAATATTCAAATACAGGTCATACAAGGTCCTGTGGATGTCTCTGCAGCAAGGAGGTACAGAACAAGATGGCTCCATAGTCTTAACAGCCCCCCCCCCCCCCCCCAAAAAAAACAAACCTGTGTAGAGTATCTCCTTTAGCTTCCAAGCACTAAGATCTACTCAACTGAAACACTACACTTTCCTTCAGGACTGAATAATGAACAATGTGTATGTGGAGTCAAAAAATACAGATTACTGCTGCTGTTATAAAGTAATCAATGTCTCATAAATGATTCAAAACTAAACGGTCTCCAATGATGAATTCACTTCACGTTACCTTCTGGTCCCTGTGCAGGAGGCTGGCGTGGTGCCTGCACGTGTGTCGGGGGGGGAAGAAAGAAGCTATTTAAGACAAGAGAAACCCACCATGGAGGATGGGCCTTGTTCTCAGGAACTGTCAGGCACTGAATCCTGAAGGAGGTACTTGCAGAACTCAGACAGCTCTGCCGTGGTGGGTTCATGGTTCAGGTTTGTATGAGGATGGGGGATTTGTCCCTGGGGATGCCAGCTCAGGACCTGGAGACTCTGGAGTTGGAGAGGAACTGGCTGCTGCTGGCGGCTCTTTCTGCACCAGCTCAGGCTCATCCTGGCCTGCCTGAGGAGGGTGGACCAGAACCCGGTCTATGAGGCCAAAGTCCTGCGCCTCCATGGGACTCATGTAGCGATCCCTTTCCATCACGCTCTCTAAAAAAGCAGAAGAAGAGGAAACAAAGCTGAAGATATGTAAAAAAAAATCATGCTTACCAAGATCAGTTTTTTTTTCTTTTATATTCTGGAAATTCTCAAGTTCTCCATCCCTTCCAGCAGTACTCCATGGTTCTGTTCCTCTTACAACCCACTGGTTGAATCCTGGATCATACTGAGCAGGTTTAAAATCACTATAATAACTTTTCTTCCGTCATTGAGTTTTGTAGCTTTGTGTCATTTAGTTCCATGTTTTAAATGTTAGAGCTTTTATAGAATCTGCTAATCCACAGTCAGTTTAAGATCTGACCTCAACACATCAGCACCATATTCATTTGTCCAAAGCAGAACTGGGTCATTGCACTGTGTTGAGATTTGAGACTCCTGAAAACATCCCATTCATTACATGTGTCAGAGTCACAGGCTGCATGCAGTGTGAGCAGCACTCTGCTCTGCCTGCACTCGACCCTCTGCCACTGAAATTCTTCAAACAATCTTCAGGGTTGTAAGTAAACAGCTGTAAACAACCTACCAATGGTTTCCAGCGGCTGCCCCGTGTGTTTGGCATAGATGTTGTTGATCTGTCTCTTCAGTTTCAGGATCTCCTCAGCCTGGATGGCGATATCTGTGGCCTGACCCTGAACACACAGCACACTATGAATGTTATTTCCCCGTTTCAGTGAAAATAAATCACCTTTATAGGCTTGATTTCAGATCAGCCTTAATGGACAGAGGGAGATCACCTTACCCTGGCGCCTCCTGATGGCTGGTGAACCATGATGCGGGCATTGGGCAGTGAATGCCTCATTCCCGACGTTCCTGCTGCCAGGAGCAAGCTGCCCATGCTGGCTGCCTGGCCAACGCACCAGGTGGAGATGGGATTAAGGATGTACTGCATGGTGTCGTAAATGGCCAGACCTGCTGTCACGACACCGCCTGGGAGGGGAGAGCAAAGATAAGAGAGGCTGAATGAGTTTACTCATTTTAAGGTCTCCTACTTTAATTTGATTTATTTACATAGAATCCAAATTATTATTGTACTGTAATACTCAGGATGATCAGGCTGTAATTAGTATTTATATATTTTTATATATTTTATTTAACCCTGAACCCTTCTGTCTTCAGTGATGCTCTTACCAGGACTGTTAATGTACATATGGATGGGTTTGTTGTTGCTTTCTGACTGTAGGAAGAGCAGCTGGGCGATAACCAGACTGGCTACAGAATCATCAATCTGAGCAGAAGAGAGAGAGAAAACATATTTTTAAAAAATCTCATAGAATCCAGTTTAATCTAATGTTTAGTCTTGATCAATCTCAACACTCAGGAGGACACTTACAGGACCCATTACACAAATGATTCTCTCCCTCAGAAGGCGAGAATAGATGTCGTATGCTCGTTCTCCTCTCCCCTGAAAAAAAAAAAAAGTCAAAGTTTTAAAATCTTAAATAACACCAACCAAAATAAAAAGCTGCATTGTGCAAGAATAGTAACCTGTTAAGTTTTTTGATTGATTTCCTACTCTGATTTCCCTAGTGTTATCAGGAATTTATTTTAAGCAGGTCTCTTTGAGTGAGGATGCTTTTTGGGCATATGTTTGTATAGAGGTTGTGCACAGTGCAGCATTAACAGACACAGCTGAGCAGTTTAAGTCATTTCACTCACCGTCTGCTCCACAACTATAGGTATAAGAGGATTCCTCCATACAGGACTGTGGTGGATGGACCTGCTGTGTTTCAGTGTCAACCCTCCGATGTGCAACGCCCTCTGAAAGGCAGACATGCAGAAAAAAAAATTTGCAAAAATAAAAAAACCTCATTAAACAATCAACAGCATATTAGCCATGTAAGACAAAGGAATACATGTCTTTGTGACAACTTCACAAGAGCAAGAAGTGTAGAAACATATAGGAGCAATATATACATCAAAAGATCATAAATAGATTAAGAACGTTTTTAAAAAAAGTAATTAAAAGACAGATGTGAAGGGGGAAAAACAACAACAACAACTGTGATGATAACTTCAGGTTACCATTATGTACACAACGTAGCTACACACAGACACATGCCTGTCACCACGACCACAGCTGTTATATTATCAAAAAGGCAACAACAAATGAAAATAAAACCCCACAAATTTATTTTTGACTCGTCGTTTTTGTGTTGCCTTTTTTTTTTTTTACCCCCCCCCCGGTGTGAAAGCACCGCAGAAACCCTTTCCGTAACACTCAGTAACACCACAGTGTGGAGCTGACAGGTTTAGAGGTGATGCCATGAAGCAACATTACACAACCGGCTAACTCGGTCAACGACAACAAACACCAGTCACAACAGTCACCGCAGATTTCATTTACTGCCATTTTTACAGTGAGACACACGCTGACAGGAGGGTTCATGAAAAAACTGATGGTAGTACTCACCCGTAACAGCATTTTCAGACCTTTCAGACTTCACTCCCCCTCTGTCTGACCCCCTCAGATACTCCGGAACCAGTTTCACTTTGACCTTTGAACCGCCTTCTTCTTGGCGATAGTCGTCTGATTTATTTCATTAGCGCCACCTAGCTAACAGTTCGGGGTGTCTTTGTTCTTATTATCAGTTTCCCTATTAAATACTGCAACATATAATTAACCTATGGCCCATAGAGATAGGCTGGTAATTATACTACTACTACACATTAGCTAATCGCCAGGCAATTAGAACCTAATGTATTGTGTTGTATAAACAAAACAGGATGTATGCTCCTCTTGTTTATTTTATTTAACCTTTATTTAACCAGTCAACTGAGAACCAATTCTCATTTACAATGACGACCTGGCCAAGAGGCAGCATGAAGGGCAGATACAAAACAGTAATTAACACAAAGGACTACAAGAAAAACATCACAATAAATCAAACAATTTCCATATATATCAATCAAAATGAGAATGTAATATGTAATATGTACAACAGATATATGTATATATATGTACAGTGACATATCTTATATGGTGAATGGCCAAAAACAAGTGCAACAATCTTGGATTATGGTTTGTATTGAATTCTTAAAAGAGGAGAGTGGTATGAATGAGCTGAGTTTTGAAGCTGCTGGAATGAAGACTGCGACTTATGAATATTAACCAAAGAGCATAGGTATGAAGGGGTTTTACCAATGAAGTTTTTCTAAATGAATAGAAACCAGTGTATCTGTCTGCGGGAGTGGAGTGAGGGCCAGTTCACCAGTGAGTGTTAAATGGAGCCCCAGTCACAAAGCGGATAGCAGAGTGGTAAATAACATCCAGCTTATGGAAGAGGGTTTTGGAGACTGACCTCTAAACTATATCGCCATCATCGGAAATTGGGAGGAATGTCAATTTAACCAATTTAACCTGCAAATCTGTTTTGCAGAGTGTGTAAATGAGGACTTATTGTGATAAAGAAAACCAATGGATGCTTCTAATAGTGTCATTCAATTTTGTGTGTCCAGTCTTATTTCTTGTTATTATTCTGTCAGCCTTTTAGGTCCTGGCTGATTTCTGTGGGGCCCCAGTACAGTAAAAGCTAACTGCCCAAGTCAAATACATAAAGATGTAGGACTACATCAATAAATAACAGGATACTAAAAACTAAAACAAACAAAACAAAACAAAACAAAACATTATATGGAGTATCAAACCATACACAAAACTTTATTCTTTTGGTAAATAGGAATATGGCATGGAGAAAATAGGCAATAAATAAGTGATTAAAAGTGACAAGATCCCCCAAAATAAGAAAACTAATCAGTTGATTGGTGGCAACTGAAAAAAGACCTTTTTGACTTTTGACCAACTAATTAAACATTAGCATTCCTGAAAATACTCTTTTTTTTAAGTGAGTGAATAGGCTTTTTATTTTGAAAGTTTTGACCGGAAGATATGTTTTATTACAGCCTAGAAGTGAACGATTAGTGTAACTGATTGCATGGTCACTTTCCCTGTTATTTGGACTCAGTCATGTCAAACAACAGCGCCGCCAATAGCAGTTTAGTCATCGCCCAGAAGGCAGTGAAGCAGCTTCGTCTAGAGGCCAGTGTCCACAGGATAAAGGTGAGTTTACACAGCTCAGCACTTCTATTAAACTTTACATCTGACCGCTCCTGTGCGCGTGATACTCCGCTCTGAGGCGCAGTGTGACTCGTAATATAGCGCGTGCTGCAACTAATTAGTCTGTCACTCACTGTTAATTACTGTTCAAACTTTGGTATTTCATAAATTGGAAGTCAAGGTAAAACCCATTACAGTGTAAGAAAAAGTAAACCTACAGTCGAGCGGACAACATTTTCTTATGGAGCCTTCTAAATATTTTGAATGTACGTTTTCTTGAATGTATCTTCGGCTATTTCTTGCCAAGAGTTTAGTTAAGCTAAAAGAAATTTTTATTTAATTTCAGTAGGTCTAAAATGTGTTGTCAAGAATTGTGCAGTAGCACTGTGATTGGGTAAAATAACTGTAAAGTTTAGGAAAAGTTACCCACTATGTTCCTTGTAAAAAAAAAAAAAAAGCAGCGTGTCTGGTGTCTTTTCTGTTACTACAAACTAACTTAAAATGTCAGGGTCTCTAACTCCCAAAAAACTTCACCTATTTCCTGGTGTGCAGTGAAATGGTAGCAAACAGACTTTCCTCTGCTTGTACAGAACAGTGATAGCTTTGTTGATTGTGCTGCTGTGTGACTGGTGTGATTGTTGGGCGGCTACTTATTTTAGAACAAAACTCTAGACAAGTCTCAAGTTTGTGTGTGTGTGTGTGTGTGTGTGTGTGTTTTAACCACCCCAACACTAAGATGTAGGGGAGGGGCTCCCAGAATAAATAAATCACAGATGAATTAAACTCCACAGTCCACAGATTATTGCAATTAGTAACACTCCAAACTGGTGTATTTTCAAACAACCACTTGAGACTTGAACTGTATCTTTGTGACTGACATTAGTTATAACTGACTTAATGTATTTTATCTACTTGAGATATTGTTACACTACATTTTAGCATTAACCATGATCCCACTATTGTCACCTGTGATCACAGTTGGTTACACCCCCAGATTTTGTTGTAGTGTGCCAAGAGTGCCCCCAAATTTCTCCCAATTAACTGCTGGTATTTCAGTACTGGATACTATGACAGAATCAGGGAGCGCACCTTAAATAAATAAATAAGCATTACCAGGCTCTTGATGTGTTGATATAATATCCTTAAATAATATTTGAATAAAGTAATATCCTTAAAAATATCCTGACATGCTGAATATTATTCAGGTTTCTCAGGCTGCTGCAGAACTGAAGACCTTCTGTTTGCAAAATGCCCACAAGGACCCTCTCCTCACTGGGGTGCCCTCCAGTGACAACCCTTTCAGGCCTCCCAAGTCATGTGTCCTCCTCTGAGGTGTGAGTGCTCCTCTATTCTCTTTGCCTGAATTGACCAGTAGTTTTTTTTTTCTTCTAATTCTAAAATTATTCTCTTTTCTACTGCTCTGATACTTTTTCTACTGTACTTCTTGCGACTGCTGAACAATGAGCATGCTGTCTTTTAGAGCACAAGACACATCCCTTAAAGCAAAAATTTATTTCTTGTCTTGTTAGGACAGTGAAGAAGTGCAGAACGCTCAAACAGATGCCTGATCATTCCGATGTGGATTACCGTCATGTGACCCACTGCCTCTGAAGATAAAGAAGTCAAGACCATACATACACTCATGTGCACACACACTCACACTCACACACACACACGCACACACACACACACACACACACACACACACACACACACACACACACACACACACACACACACACACACACACACACACACACACACACACACACACATAGACTTTCACTGTGCCAGCTACAGAATGATGCTGACAGTTTCAGCTGAAAAATGTAGTAGTGCCTTGTACTTAATTTGGCAGTATGTGTGTGTCTGTTCATGAATAATGCAAAGTACTTCTTTCATTTTTTTTTGCTCTTTTCAGGGCATCACCTCATTTAATGTTATAACATTCCATTAAAATGAGATAACCTTGATGAAATCATCACAGCGATTTAATATTTTAGTTACACCCCCAGAGTTTGTTATAGATAGTCCCTCCAAGTTTCTCCCAGTTAATTATGGATGTTTTTAATACTGGATATTAAAGATAAAAAAAAAAAAAGAAAATATGTGAGTTTTTGGCCACCATAACAAAATCAGGGGGTGCACTTTTAAAATTTTATTTTCCAGTGTTTTCCTACTGCTCCCACATTTTCAGTGGTCTACACTATGGCTGGCTTGTCTCTTGTTATGTGCAATTTTGTCTCAGTTTTATTATTCACCATTAAAAGTTACCATCTGTTTGTCTTTGTCATCTGTGACTGAAGCTGTATTTGCCATGAATTTTGCATCTTAGTTTTTAACAAATATCATCTATATTAAATGTAGCAAGCTTCATAGATGAAAATGGGTCAAAAGGATGCTTGTGTTTCTGGTGTTCTGTTAGAGTAACAGCTCATAAATAATCTCTTTAGTAGGAATTTGAAGTGCTCTAACAGACAATACAATCAAAAGATCAGTAAAATATATATTATATATATTATATATATATTGCAAATGTATACATAGATGTATACATTTGTATTTATACATATATACATACCTGTGTGTATATATATCTGTATCCTGTTCATACTGGTGTTCTCAGTATTTGGCAGTGACATATGGTGGGATGTTTATTAGGATTAGGATTTAAGTTTATTTTCTCATGTTGACTTTGTGGTGCTAAATATTGCCGTTGCAATATTGCTGTTGCACTGAATTGCTCTATGCAATTTGTTTTTGACTGACTGCTTTATCATATTGCATCCATTTTGCTTTATCATATGTGTATTGTTTTGGTGTTTCCCTTTTGTGTTAATTCACCGACTCGATTATAATGGTGGTGAATTTCATTTGTGGCGCTCACAGCATTTGAAAAACAAAAAAAACCAAAAAAACCAAACAGGAATTAATCAAAATGTACTGAAACTGAAAATCTTGGAGAGCCCTCGGGATGGTATGAAGTCATGGCACATGTGTTTACACAATAGCGGGTTTAGCCCTCCGGGTGGCGCTATTGGCGCGGCTCGTTATGTTGATGCCCAGGCAGCCTCCAGCAGAGAGCAGTGCGTGGTTGGATGTGAGCGCCACCGACCTGTCTCGACTTCCAGATCGAAGATGGCGGTCTCGGTGTTCCCCGGCGTGCGGCTCCTCTCCATCGGAGACGCGAATGGAGACATACAGCGACACTCAGAGCAGCAGCCCCTGCGGTTAGAAGTCAAAACCACACAAGATGCTGCCCTCATCAATCTCTCCAATGGTGAGTTGACCTTTTCCGCCGCTGCTCTTCGGTTGGTCGGCCTGTTTTAACTGCCATTGCTAATGCTATGCCGCGCTAATGCTTATACGGCTAATCTGGCCATACCTAGCGCTAGCCACCAAGAAGCTAACCCTTCTTGAGAGACCACGTCGCCTCCCCCTGTTTGTCACGAGGGAGCCCATAAAACTCTAAATTTCCCGATGTCCGTTGGGGTCTTGGGGTTTGTTAACTTTAGTCTCTGGGCTCCCACATAAGTTCATCGCCTTGGGGGCCTCGGCAAAAAATATAGCGCAACACACACAACGCAGCTAAGTAATATGTAGTTTAATGCTACTTAGACAAAGCCACCAGCCTGGCTTCAGCAGTGATGCGCTAGCGTGCATCAGAGCCCCTCGCATCTAACGTCTTTTGCCCTTGAGGGCTCACTAACGTTTATTTTCTCACATAAATTGGCTCAGTGTGTGTTTTTACGTGGACTTACTCGGTTTGGTCCCCAATAGACCAGTGTAGTGGTGCTTAACTATCTAGCTCGTGAATTAGCTTATCTGGATTGTTTTGGAGCCGAGAGCAGAGGGCATCACTCCTGGCTCGCCGCTGTGGTCCAGGCGGTTGCCGCTGCTATAGCACTGCGTTTAGTCAATAGCTCGTTTTTATCTCAGAGCGGTTAACATAAAACTTTTTAAGCTTTTACTTTTTGGGGGAAAACGGTCTTGGCGATTTTTTTTTCTTTTTTTTGGGTGGCGTAGGGAGACCGGGCCCTCATTACTTATGCATTCATCTTTGTTCTCATCGGAACAATAGACGCTTCCCCGTCGCCTTCTTCCCTCCTGTGCGGACGCAGGATCAGAGCCACTTCGCTCCTCCGCAGCCTTTGTTACTCAGTGGGATGTCCCGCTGAAAAGAAACTGTGGCGCGGCCGGCCTCCACTGCTGTGATGCTCAAGTTAAAGAAAAGCGCACATTTATTTTTACAAAGAATTTCATTGTAGATCTTTAAGCAGTTCTGCATTAAGTTTTAGTTTGAGGTGCCGAGGCAGCGCCACTCAGCCCCTGCAGCACAAAAGAAAAAAAGAAGTTTAACTTCTACATGTGGAAATTTAGGCCCTTGAAAATTTTAAACAATGTGATTTAAAACAGAAAACGCATGTAGAAAATGGGTACGCGAATGCAACGTTAGGCATCTGTGATGCATTAGAAATGCTGAGGCGTGGAACCACGCCAGAGACTGGATGTTAAGGAATTGGACATGGTTGTCTGAAAAAGTCCACTGGTATGCTGCTGAAAATGACACTGATATGCAAATTTCTTAATCTTAGCTGTGCCTAATTAAGCTATCATTCGGGTAGTACTTTGTTGCCTCAGCTGTGGAGTCCACAGAATCGTAATAACATCTAGTATGAAAAGTCTCTAAATATATCACTCTACATATTTGCATTAAAGCCATACTCCATTGAATTTACACATCAAAGTCTATTTCCATGTGTTGGATAGTACTACTGCAAATGTGACAAGCCTTGTGTAAAACCTTTTGTGTCTCAGGAGAGAAAGGTGTGAAGTCTGACAAATTGCCTCAAGGATGTCACTTGAGTTGGCATGGGTTGGGTCTGAAGGCTAAATGTTTTAAAAGCTAAATAAAATAAAAAATCTGGGGGTGTAGAACTAGAAATGAGTGAGCTCAGGCTCAACTCTGGCACTTATAATGTGCCAGAGGGACAAATTATTTGGGTGCACCAGTGCAAATGACTTTTGAGATCTGACTCACTCATAAGTAAAGGTCAGTGTACAACACATAAAGGTGGGGTCTTCACACTTTAAGCCAGTGCTGATGACAAACAGCAGGTCGTAGCATCTGCTGATAACTAACATTAATTCCATAACTTAATGACTTGTGATAATGAAACTTGTGACACAACTCAGCCAAAGAAGCATCACTCTGTAACACAGCTGTAAAATCAGAATGTAATGAATGTTTCTGTAGTTTTAACAATTCCAGCTCAGTGAGGAGTAATGCCTAGGTCTTCAAGTGTTATGTTCCCCCGTATATATGAGGTCTGGACCTCCAAATGTTTGGAGTATTTTGAGTTTTTTTTAAGTGTTTTTTTTACTGAACTTTCAGTGATATTTGTGTCAATGCTGTGTGTGTGTTAAAATAACAAATATCTATCAACTTATATGAATGTCGTGTCACATGTGCAACCGAAAATTGTCTAATTCTCAACCAAACTGCAGCAAAATATCTTGACAAAGTCTGCAAGCAGCCAGGAATATAACAAACAAGCTCCCATGAGGTCTCTTCCTATTCTTTTGGCGTACTGCAGTTTGGCAGCAGGTACAAAAAGAAACAGTTTTTCAGTTTCCAGCATGCAGGAAGCATATTTAGCAAATTGTTATATCATTCCAGTTTACAGAGTTGTGAGGAAATGTGTCAGATTTCAGTGTGAGGAATCATATTTTGCAAATGCACTTTGGCATGTACTTGAAGTATTGAGGGCTGCAACCATACGTACAAGAGCCGGTATCAGCAGCAGCCGATGTGGTAATATATAAAAGCAGAGCCGATGAAAGCTTGTGTCATGTTACACGTTAGAGTGTGCGCACATGGCTATTTCCTGGAGGCAGTACACAGATCAGATGTGTATCAAACTTGCAAGAGTAGCTGTAGAAAAGGTTAGTTAGTTAATTTTTTTTTCATTTTCCACAGGCAGATTCTTAAATTTTCATTTATATCATATTATTAAATTGAGTGAATTAACTTTTAGTTATGAATTAAGATCTCCTGTATTTGGACCAAGTAGCTGTTGGGAAATAAGGTGTGCCAAAGTTTGAGGGCTACTGTTACCTCCGAGCCAGAACTTTAACTAGAACATCATACAGATACTGGGTTTCCTTTACTCTCAAACCTAGCCTCAGTTCTTCTTGACATTGATTCTACAAGATGTTGGAAACCTTCCTCTGAGATTCTGCTCCATATTGGCATGATTCATCGCATCATTTCTGCAGATTTATCAGCTGCATATTCAAGCTGCCAACCTTGTGTTCTACCACATCCCAAAGGTGTTACTACTACTGGATTCAGGGCTGGGGAGGCCACAAGTTAACTGAACTCAGTGTCATGTTGATGAAACCAGTGTGAGACGACTTTAGCTTTGTGACATGGAGCATTATCCTGCTGGAAGTAGCCATTAGAAGATGAACTGTCGCCATAAAGGGATGAAAATGGTCAGCAACAATACTCAGTGTCCCCTGCAGCCTCAGATTCCTGTTCTGGGTTGACAGGAGTTTGCCAAATGGCATTTAAAGGACTCTGAGAGCCTGAGGGAAGAAATTCGCTGGTCTGAAGAGGCAAAAATTGAACCTCCAAACACTATGTCTGTGGTAAACACCAGTCGCAGCTCATCCCTACAGTGAAGTGTGGCAGTGGAAGCATTAGGCTGTGGCAGGTGGCCTCTGAAGAAAACTTGTTCCAGAGTGCATCTGACTTGCAACTGGGGCGACAGTTCACCTTTCAGAATGACAATGACCTGAAGCATATAGCCAAGACAATGACTGGAGTGGCTTCACGACTCGTCTCTGACTGTCCTTGAGTGGCCCAGCCAAAGCTCAGACTTAAGCCCCATAGAACATCTGTGGAGAGTCTTGAAGATGGCAGTTCACAGGTGCCTCTCATCCAATTGGAGGGAGCTTGAGAGGATCTGCCAGGAAGAATGAGATAATATGTCCAGATCCAGGTGTGCAAAGCCTGTAAAGATCAAGAAGACTCAAAGCTGTAATTGCTGCCAACGGTGCTCCTACAACGCACTGACTCTCAACACTTGTAAATGAGAGAGTGAGAGTTTTTGATTTTTAATACATTTCTAAAAACATATTTTTCCTTTGTCATCATGGGTAATTCAGTGTGGATTGATTGGGTAAACATGGCTATTGAATCCATTTACAATTAAGCCTACAACACAATAAAATGTGATTGCTGATTTATCATGCAGGCCATTTTTTCTTTAGTTTAACCAGGCTTAATTAACCAGTCCTGGTGAGAGTGCTGTGCTAAATTATTTATCACGTTGCTGTCATTTTACAGTTGGACCCAGCCTTTCCCGGGCTGCCGTGCTTTTACTGACACTCAGTGACGATAAGTGCTTCATAATGTGGGTGCCTTGAAAGGCTGCTTTATACTTCTGGGTTGAATTAATGCATAGCATTTGCAAGTGTGTCTGTGTTGTTGTCAACATTTATATGCACATATATGCACTGGTGTCTGTGTCGCTCTATAATAACGCAACCAAAATACTAGTTGTTGGTGGGGTTTCTATGCCACTGTGTTGAGTTTCTTCATGTACCTCAGACAGTTCCAACTGAAACTGAGAGACATTCTACCATCTGGACCAATCGCAGTTGTTATGCTCTGCGTTGCTGCTTGTACTTACTTTTCCAGGGGGATGTACATCAGGCTACAGCTACATTTTTACATCAGTTTCCATTTTTTGTTGCTAGAATTAATTCTTATATATACATTTAGGCTATTTAGCTGCATATTCTCAGGCTCATTTCTCACACTCAAGCACAAGTCTACAGCTGTTTATTCTCACTGATGTTGCGTTGTCAGCAGCAGACTAGCATGTAGTCAGTTTGTTGCTGCGTCCTGTCCAATTGGGTACATCTATCCATGATGCAGAGCAGCAGAACAAACCACCAACAGTGTGGTTGAGTCAGCAAGAACAGCAGTGAAGAGGAAACAGCATACTGTGAAAAATAAGCAGAGCTGATTCTGTTCAAAGACAACAGCTGCACTGACTCATTTGATCAAGGTTCAAAATATTGTCAGGACAGAAGGCTCGTTTCTCTCACCGACTTGCAGAAATACAGGGAGGAAAGTAAACGTCAGAGGGATGATGTGTGAAAGCTGAAGAACTGGCTTTGTCTCATTTCATTTAACAGAGGTGTGTTCATCAGAAGTGGATCTACTTTAAGAGGAAATATCCTGCTCAGTCATTAAAGGAGAAGCGCTCTGATTTGGCTCATATACTTTAAGTCAGTTAAATCCTAGTCAGAACTACTCAGCTTGTGGAAACAGTTGTATAACGTCTTCTGCGGCTCTGGAGGAGCTTTGTCAGACTTGACACGGTAATGTCCTGATGATGCCGCAGTAACGCCACCGGCTTGTCTCAGCTTGGGATGAGACTCCAAACGTAGAGCAGAAAACCTCTGTCCCGAACTGCCGGGGTGGAGTTTGGAAGATGTGGGCATTTATGAGGCAGGAAGGCTCAGATGAAAAGATATTAATAGTTGCATGATGGGAAACTTAGGATCTGTTTTTCCAGCTTACACCACACATAGAACACATTGAAGCACTTAATAAAATGCTGCCCATTGGAATCCCCATGTTTTCATATTTATATAATCAATTATTTTCCTGTCCTAAATGTCCTTTTCCCAGCTTTATTGATTTTGAATTTTGTTATGTCAGCTATCTTGACCTATATGATTAGTCCACACTGGGCCTGCTGTATGTCCAGGAGGTATTTGCAGGGTCTCCAAGTATGTGATGACAGGAAAAGATGACTGCAATAATAACATTGATGAGTTTGTTCCAGTCAGCACACAGTCATTCTTGCACAGTATGAAAACCAGCTTCTAGAGTGAAATATGTCATAGCACTAAACTCTCAAATGCTCTCTTCTGTCAGTGTTTTACTGCAAGGGTGTCACATGCTTTCACATCAGTGTCAGCTTTACATTACATCGTGTTTACTGTCAGTTACCTGACAGGCATGAGAAGGAACTTCAGGAAGTAATTAGTCAAAATGTGTAAACTTTTGTTGCGTGTCAGTGTCATGTTATTTAGGCCATCTTTATTAAGCATGCCATAGATTTTAAATTTAGGTTTGACATAACAGACTTTAAGTAACAAGTATATGGTTAAAATTCTTGTGGTATACATGTAGCATGTATTTTTAAGGAACTTGAGCTGCTGACACAAGGCAGGTTGGGTCCATGGATTGATTCTGTTGATGCCAAATCCTGAGCGGAAATACAGAGTCATCAGACCAGGCTACGTTTTTCCAGGCTTTCAGTTGTTCTGTTTTGGTGCACCTGAGTGCAGTGGAACCTGATGTGGTCTTCTGCTGTTGTAGTCCATCCACCTCATGGTTTGAGGTGCTTTTCTGTTCACTGCGGTTGTAAAGAGCGGCTCTCTGAGTCACTGTAGCCTTCCTGTCAGTTTGAACCAGTCTGGCCATTCTGCTCTGATGTCTTTTATCAACAAGGCACTTCCAGAGGACTGCCGTCCACTGAAAATTTCATGGTTTTTCACACCATTCTGTGTCAACCCTGGCCACTTGTGCATGAAAATCCCAGGAGATCAGCATTTTCAGAAACACTCAAAACAGACTGCGACACCAACGATCATTACAGTCAGAGTTAGAGAGATCTAATTTTTTTTTTGTGCAGGCAAAATGAGTTTTGCTTGCACTGTTTTTGTGGAATTAAACAGGCTTCAGCACCACATTGACACCCAGATGGCATCAAAGTGGTGACTCATTCATTTGCACATGTGCATTTTTGTGCATTTCTCAAGTTATTACCCCTAAATGTTAGGTAGGCAGGTCTACGTTGTCACAGTATGTTGCCTCTTCCAAGTGAACTGGCCAGCTGCTGCACACATACCCATGACAGCCTATGGTGAACTGTGAAACAGTGACATACGTGTGTGTGCGTACTTGTGTGTGTTTGTGGTTGTTGTGTGGTAGGGTCTCTTTCATTTCGTACGAGCCCCAGTCAGCGTCGTGTGTTGTAGAAAGCAGAAGTTGTGCTGGACGCATTTTGCTGTGAATCTCATGAGTTGTGAAATTTCAGCGGTGCCATGTATATATAGAAGAAACACTTCTGTTTTCTCCTTTCTGAGAAACCTTTACTAAAACCTACAGAGTCCAGCTATTTTTGGAAACGACTGAACCTCACTAACGTTACTGGTTTTGTGCTTTTCATGGGATTTTTGGCAGTTATAAAAATACAGAAGAACATGGGCTGCATCCATTTACCCATAGTGCATTCAGCCGTGAATCCCTGCTGTTTTGTGTAGACAGAAATCTATGCAAATGTAAATGTAAATCCTGAAACAGAAGACACTGATATCATCAGTAGGTGTGGGAAAATCTCACCTAGACATATGCATTACATTTTAAAAATGAATTATCTGAGTCTTATAATTGCATATGGATTCCTGTTGATTTGCCCTTTTTTCAAGCTTTTAAAAAAAGACCAAATTTCAGGAATTGTGCGTGTCCTACAGTAATGTGTGAGCAGTGGAAGGAGATGAAAGAGGCTGAGGCTGCATTGTGTTCGGCTCTCCCACACAGGAACGGGTTGTGTTAAATGTTAAATGTGTGACTAGCAGCAAGAACACAGTCTCTTTGCACTTCATGCAAAATGCAGAACAAAAAAATGGACACCTTAAAAACGATAACAGACATTGTGAGATCATTTATCCAAACAAAGTAAAGTTTAAGCGGCAGTACTGTACATCGCACAGGTCTTTTGGGAATTTGAGTAGCTGTATGCAAGTATGTTTCATGTTGTCCTAACTCTTTCCATCCTCTCCATTTCATTCCAGGAGAGGAGGCGAGTGTGTTCAAGTGTTCGGTTTCCAGGGAGACCGAGTGCAGCCGCGTGGGGAAGCAGTCATTCATCATCACACTGGGCTGCAACAGCGTCTTGCTGCAGTTCTCCTCACCCGCAGGTACACAGAAAATTCCCCAATACAATACGACTGTCACACACTGTACATGAGTAACACAACACAACACAACACAATGCATGAGCCAGAATTCCTTCGCCTGCAGGATTTTAGGTGCAAATATGCTAAATAAGCAACTAACAGTGAAGAAGTAACCAAACATGCACTGGAAAAATGAAAGAATAATATAAATATATTATTAGTGAAGAATTTAGGTATCTAAAGAGATGTGTTCCTCCTCAGTGCCTACTTTAAAATACCCCTCTCTAGCATCATGTTGGCTTTGCTTTGTGTCTGTTTATAACCTCAGGGTGAGTCAGTGTTAAAAAGTTTGTTATGTAAGCAGTGAGAATGTGTTTCCTACACACCTGGTGCAAACGTCCACAGTGTGTGGAGCAGGTTTAATGAGACTCACTTCACCCTGACATACACCCCCTTTCCCAATGAATCCCCTGAATCCTAATTGTCCAATTATAGCCTATTAACTATAACAAGCCAAGCAGGCCATAAGCTGTAAATATTAGCATGTCTGGCTAAGTTTCTTACTACCTACAGTGGTAACTGTCACATGATTACTGCAGTGCGTTACTTTGTGGGATTACAGGTTACTTTTAAGAGCTGCGCTGTATTCCCCTGCTCTCCAGTCCTGGATCTTACCTGAGTTTAGGGTAACGTAAACAGGTCTGTCTCTGGTTTTGGGGAAGCAGTGTTAACTTGAAGTAATCAGTAAATCCTCTTCCTTAGAGGATGAGAGTTTCTTTTGTCATGTTGAAAGTGAGCAGTGCTGTTTGAAAATCCAAACAATAAAGCATAAATCAAACAGCTGTCTTGCATGTCCCAAGTGTGTAAACGAAGCAGGCAAATGGTTCTTTTAAACAGAAATAAGCCAGTTTTGTTTTCCTTTTTTTCTCACTGAAAGCACTAGGATTAACTGGCTCTACGGCACAATTCAAGAGTAACAAGAATAATACTGTTTCTTTATGCCCACATCCGACATATCTCATAAACTGGAGAGGATCCTGACTTCTTCTTGAGACGTGTTAGATTTAGTGTCAGTGTCTGAGTATGATATGTAGCCAACATGTGCACGTTTAACCACTTCCTGCAGTAGCTGTTTTGGGTTTTATTTCTGATTTTAGATATCTCAATTTAATGGTTAATAACTTCTCATGTAAACATCACAGAACCATGATCAGTGGCCTAAATGGAAGAAGGCACCTATACCCTTAAATGTAGGAGCATACATTACTTAATTTATGTATCTCTGTGAAAATATAGGACAGTGAATACACTATTTTTGGCGCCAGCGTTGTCCTCAGGAACTCCTGGAGGGAATTTCATTACGTCTGGCACAAACGTCCACTTGGACTCAAGGATGAACTGATTTGAATTTGGTGGTCAAAGGTCAAGGTCACCATGACCTCATGTTCATATATATATATATATATTTCGTTTCTTCATTCAGCTGGCATAGGCCTTTCAGTGTTTGGGGGGCTGTGTTAGCAGCATGCCTATAAAAGCTGAAAGACGTAGGAACTGTATAGCTAATATGCACACTATTTGTCTTATTATTGCAATCGTAGTTTGTCCTCGTCCTGTGGAGGCCTCATGTAGGTACCTCATGACCTAATTGTTCATGCTTGTGTGTTTCTGCTTCAGACTTTCAGTCCTTTTATAATCTCCTGAAGAACTGTCGTGGCCATCTTAGTGAGCACTCAGTCTTCAGCGACAGAACAGAGGAGTCCTCTGCTGTACAGTACTTCCAGGTGAGAGGAACACACACACACAGACAGACACAGACTCTGTGGACTCCCAAAAAAAGGATGGAGAAACGATGGAAGTGTGTACAGTAGACATCAGGCTGTCTCCAACATGAAAACGTTTTAAGTCTCTGTGTTTCATCGTTTAATGACAGGTTTGAATCCAGTCTGCAGCTTCAAACACAGAGCAGTTGTCCATTAATTACTATGCTGACGTTGTATTTCACTGACTATTTATAGTTTCACAATTTTCATGAGAAACATTCAGCCAGGAAAAAAAAAACAAACCCTGTTTGTGGAACCATTTTATTTTAAATGATCTCTGTTTTCAAAAGAAGCCACAATCAGTTCCATGAAGGAATAAAAGAAATCCAGCTAAACTTTTTTTGGGAAGGCAGAGGGCACAGCAAACAGACCAGCTCTGTATGTGTCTGTTCTCTTTTGAGGAAAGAAATTAGAACCCTAGAAGTAATGTATGTTTTGGTCTCAGAAGACATCCCGTGCCTGTGGGCGTACCAGTGTCATCATTTCAGATCATTTCTATTTTCAGCTGTATTTGCATAACGCAGGAACTTCACCGCTTTATCACAGGCTGCACAGGAAGAGCCTCAGACTTTACACACAACACGCATTAGCTTTTCTTGCTAATGTCTCCTGCTTCTCACAAACATGGACACATCTTGTCCTGCAGCTCGTCTTGCTGAAGGAGCTACCAAACAAACAAACAGAGCCCTCGCTAATGTCATATTACAGACTATATCGGTAATGAGATAGTCCGCTGTAGCACACGGGAAAGCTTAAAAGCTAATCTGTGCCTGGAAATGCCGGTTGGTTCACATGCCAGCTGGATTGGTCCATATGCTTCAACACCACTGCAAAGAAAATCCTGTCTGTCTTTGGTTTGTAAGACCTACAGAGTTACAGATCCCTGTTGGAGAACAGGATGTGTTTTCCCTCTTTTATTAAGAATATTTATTAAAGTATTATTGGTATTATTTAGAATTATTAACAACACATTCTTAATCAAATTTTTTGCACAATGTTAAGGTTTTTTTTGTTTGTTTGTGTCCTTACTGATTTGACTTGTACAACACTGACGTGTATTGATATATTTTTCTTTCTGCAGTTTTATGGCTACCTCTCCCAGCAACAGAACATGATGCAGGACTACGTTCGGACAGGGACCTACCAACGGGCTATTCTCCAAAACCACACTGACTTCAAGGACAAGGTAAGCTTATACCACTGGATAGATGCGTACGTTTGAAATCAGCTAGTTCTCATTAAATGTTGACAAGGCACACAAACTCTCTTTGAAGACATCCACAGTCCAGACCATAAGTATTTGGACACTTACACTTTTTTTTTTTTTTGTTCTTCAGGCTCAATATATGAGTCAGCCACTAACTGCAAAGGATTTACCACAAAATATTAAATATGATGATTTTTTAATAGAGCTACATCTTGCTCGCAGTTCTTTAAATATTGATATAAACCTACTTAAATTAAAGTTGAGACTTTGGACTTTTATATAGTGTCAATTATTTTATTTCCAATTTAATGTGCTGAAGCTCCTGAAGCACATAAAGTCTGCACCTGTCCAGGTATTTACGTCTGGACTTTACGGTATTCAGGATAAAAAAAAAAAGAGCTCGGGAGAGAAGTTCAAACTCTGGTGACTTGCATACTCACCAGGCCAGTCATTATGTGAGGTGGTTTCCAGAAGTTAAAAAAAAAAATTTGGTTGAACCACAATGACCCCCATTAGACTCCAACCATAATCAGTAGCTGCAGTTTCAAAAGTATTTTACCAATTTCAAATCACGTTTAAAGGAAACAGGGAGGTTTGGACAAAACCTTCTTGTTTGTCTACATGCTGCAGCATAAAGGTTGTGGAACCATGCAAACAAGCAGTAGAACACACACACACACACACACTGGGTTTGTTCTTTAGTACAAAGTCCTGCTGATATCATTTCATCATGTAGTGGTGGACTGGTGAGCCGCTGATCTCATTGTATTTTTTTTGTTTTTTTGAGGAAATGTATTTGCTTACTTCCTTCAGACTGAAGTCTGTCCATCCCTCCAAACTTTCTGTAACCTTTGCTCAGCATTTGAGTGGAAATGTAGCTGGAGCTGCCGCTGACGCCGTGTTTCCTGTTCTCTTTTTCCTCCAGGTGGTTCTGGATGTTGGTTGTGGCTCGGGCATCCTCTCTTTCTTTGCAGCTCAAGCTGGAGCCAGGAAGGTCTATGCTGTGGAGGCCAGCACCATGGCTCAGCATGCCGAGGTCCACACACACACACAGACACACACACACAAACACAAACACACACACACGCACACACCATTGTAATCGCACTTCCAGCCTTAGTAAAGGTGTCCTCTGCCTTACAGGTGCTGGTGAACAGTAACCGTTTAGGGGAGCGTGTGGTCGTCATCCCAGGGAAGGTGGAGGAGGTGACGCTGCCGGAGCAGGTCGACATCATCATATCAGAGCCGATGGGCTACATGCTGTTCAATGAGCGCATGTTGGAGAGCTACCTGCATGCCAAGAAGTTCCTCAAACCCAGTGGTGAGGAGGCTTTCAGCACAGGATAATGGGGAAAATAAACTCAGTTTATTAGGAACACCTGCCTAAAACTAATGAAGTCTAATACAACAGTCCTGTAATAAAGCTTCATGTGAATCTTAATGTTCAGTCTTCACTGAAACTGGTGGTGTTGATTCAACTGGGTGATCATTTTGGCAGCTACAGCTGATGGTGCTGTTGAGCTGTACAAAGAGATGCCACCTGTCCAAACTATTCATTTTTAGAAACTTCGAAATCTCAGTTTGTGTTGTAAGTTGCTGGCTGTGCATTCGTTTTGTTCACTCACCTCTTCTGTGTGTGTGTGTGTGTGTGTGTGTGTGTTTGTTTCAGGTAAAATGTTCCCCACCATCGGTGATGTCCACCTGGCCCCCTTCACAGATGAGCAGCTCTACATGGAGCAGTTCACCAAGGCCAACTTCTGGTGAGGAGGGAAAGGGGGGCTGGAACCTGAACTTTTTAAGAACCCCGTCTGGTGTTTGGGGCCTGGTCATTCGCTGTGTCTAAAATGGAGCCTGAACCATTTCATAGTCTTTCGGTTTGCTCCACTGCACAAATGGGCCTCTCCCAACAACCACTTATATGAACAGATTTGTCCTGAGGTGACATCGACGAGTTATTTAAAAAGAACGAGGGAGGTGGTCAGGCGTGTGTGTGAAGGGGGTGGGCTTGCTTGTGGGGACAGTGTGTTCATAATTCTGCCAGCCTTGGGGGAAGAAGCTGTTGCGCAGCCTGGCGGTGTTGGCGTGGACGCTCTTGTACCTCTTCCCAGACAGCAGGATGGACAACAGACTGTGGGAGCGGTCCGCTGCAAGGCTGCAGGCTCTGCAGGTGCAGCGTGGAAAATTAATATCACAGTATAATTTGAAACAGACATGTATATATCAGGGTGTATTAGTTTTTCTTAAAATTTCAATATAAATGCTTGTGAAGGGGTCATGTACTGGGCACAGCACTGGCAACTGCAAGGAAGCTATGACTGTGCTCGTCACTGTATTATTATTTCAGAGGTTACAGGTATTTTAAGAACGGTAATTGTCAAAAGTGCAATAGTAAATAGAAAAAACTGCTGTGATTGTTTTCGGCTCAGCTGCACCGGTCCTTTTTACCAGCTCCTCCTCCTCCTCCATCGTGTGCAGCGCCTTTTGCCGTTCCTTTGTTTCCAAACAGAGCAGTACGGGCTCTGTTGTTTTCCAGACAATCCACTGGCGCAGGCTGATGACAGTAAAGCCTGCGGCAAATCTTCTTTGCGGGCAGACTAGGCGCAGTGCAGCGCCGTGATTCGTCACTGTTACATAACACTGGGAAGGGGTACAGAAGACCCCTCATTGTGCCGTCTTTGCTTGTTTACACGGAACCAAACAAAGCTGGCATAGTGCTGCCACAGTGTGTGATTTCAGGTATCATGCCAGCGTTCTGCAATCAGAGGCGTGACGTGTAACACAGCAGTGTTGGCGTCTCTCTCCCGCCATGTGATTCTCTGTGACTTCCTCTGCCGCATGTTTTAAGGTGGAACGACAGTGCCCTCGACCCCCGTTCCGTGTTTGTACCTTTTATACAGAATGTACAGAAGGGTGTAATATTCCCGCCTTGAACGGGCTGGATAAAAGGGGTTACTGACACTGCAGTCAAAGTCATTTGCAGTCAGCTGTGTCCGCTGATGGAAACATGGTGTGAAGTGTTTCAGGAAAGTGTCTGATTATTGGGATAAACACTGGCACATCCCTAACAGTCAGTCAGTCAGTCTGTCAGTCTTTCTGCAGAAATAACAGTTGTGGTTTCAGTGATTTACATGAAACATCAGCAGCACAAATAAGGTTTGGTTTCTGTTTGAGTCAGTAACAAGTAACATTCGTTACAGCAGGTTTGGCTCTTTCATTATTTTCTTTAACGGAAGAGGCTTCACAGTTTTCCCCCAGTGCAGAGAATCAACTTCATCTTGGTTCAAAATGTTTTCTTGTCTGCATTCAAAAGCATTATTCTGAGATTGTGCCAAAAAATGTGGTTTTAGTTATATTTTCAACATTGATCTTAGCTGTTGAAGGAGGAGCAATTAAATGTAACTCTGATCTTCTGGCCCTCAGGTACCAGCCCTCCTTCCATGGTGTAGACCTCTCTGCCCTGCGGGGGGCAGCTGTGGATGAGTATTTCCGCCAGCCAATTGTGGTACGTAACCCACCTCACAAATACACAGAAGTTTATGCTCCTGTTAGGTGTGTGAAATTGTATCATGAGCTCAGATATCCCTCCACAGGACACATTCGATATCCGTATTCTGATGGCCAAATCGGTCAAATACACAGTCAACTTCCTGGAGGCCAAAGAAGAGGATCTTTACAGGTGTGTGTGTGTGTGTGTGTCTGTGCGTGGTTGTTTGTGTGTATATGAGTGAGTAAATTAAATGAATGTGTCTTCCCCAGTGTAATGAACATGTCTCTCTCCTACCTTTTCTTTTGGACCACAGGATAGAGATTCCCTTTAAGTTCCACATGATGCACTCTGGCCTGGTTCATGGCCTAGCTTTCTGGTTTGATGTGGCATTCATGGGATCAGTGTAAGTCACCGTGTAACGTGGACACTTGACATGTGCTGAATCTTAAGAAATGTGTTTATTTATTCCCACACAACTGACTCAAACCTCACACCGCAACCCCTCTCGGCCCCCTCCTGCAGGATGACAGTATGGCTGTCCACAGCACCCACAGAGCCTCTCACCCACTGGTACCAGGTGCGCTGTCTGCTGCAGTCTCCCCTCTTCACCAAGGCTGGGGATACACTGTCTGGCACCGCACTGCTGGTGGCAAACAAGAGGTATGATAGCTGTGTGTACTCTAAACATAATTTAGTTCTCTCTGGCACTGTTGTCCACTTTGTGCCAGTTTCTCGCTTAAATGCTTAAAAATTCAGCAATGACCCCGAAATCAAAGGCAAAGAGCAGCTCTTCTGTCACAGAAACAAAAGTAAGGGAAACTTAAAAAATAGGAAGTGCATAACTGGCAGCTTTAGAGAGAAAAGGAATAGAAAAGAGGAAATGGAAATGAAAGAAATCCAATTTATGAAATTGTGCAAAAAGAAAAGGAGCAACCTAACAAAGTTTTTTTTTTAATGTGAAAACTCCCCTATTTTCATGTTTTGGTTTTTCTGTTGGTATTACACAGTGAGATGCGACATGTTAGCTTCTCAGCTTTAGAGGTGCTTGTAGGTGGAGCCGGGCTAGCTAGTTGTCCTGTTTCCAGCTTTTATGCAAAGCTAAGCTAACAAGCTGCTGGCTGTAGCTTCATATTTAACACAAAGACATGATAGCGGTATCTGTCTTCACATTTAACTCTCAACTTGAGAGCAAATAAGTGTATTTCTCAAGTGCTCCTTGAAGGCACCCTGCTGTATCGCTGAGTCAGCATTTCACATTATGTGATTTGTATGAATTCATCAAATAATATGAAGCTCATCTCCTCCCTGACAGACAAAGCTACGACATCAGTATTGTTGCCCAGGTGGACCAGACAGGATCAAAGTCCAGCAACCTCCTGGACTTGAAGAACCCCTTTTTCAGGTGAGTTGGCCTCTTGACCCGCCCCCCTCTCTCCCCCCAGTAAACACACCTGTATGCAGACGGCACTGCGTCAGCGTCGAGGTGGGGATCACTGTCTGCCTCTCTAATGTCGTGTGTGTATGTATCTGCAGGTACACAGGCACCACCCCCAACCCTCCTCCTGGCTCACACTACACCTCCCCATCTGAGAATATGTGGAACACGGGCGCAGCCTACAGCATGAGTCAGGGGATGGCTGTATCAGGTGAACACACATATAAACACCGGTAGATGAAACATATCCTCCATGTGTTTTTCAGAGGGTATCAGCTTGAGATGTTCCAGCTGTTAGAGAATCTCCTGAATATTACAGAGATTTAAGAGACTCGAGGTATTGGGGTAACACCGAGTATTGATTGTACATTTTCTATGTGTGCATCATGAATTATATCGAATTCTATCCAAAGGTTTCTGGAATTTCTCACTACATTGCATGAGCTGTGGTAGGAGCACTGAGGTTACTGTCCTGACAAACAGTGCTGAGCTGCTGTGAGCAGCGGTGATCAGAGCCAGTGTCACAATTCACTGTCCCCTTTGTGTCCACAAAGGCCGAATATATAACGAATGTCTTCAGCATACCTACACGAAACCACGTCACCTGAACATGGTTCTGCTTTTTCTTTACCAACCACACATGTCCAGTTTTACTTTTTTTAAGTCCAACCACTACTTCCACATTTAAAAATACATGCAGGAAGTGTCACATGTCATTTGTTTGCCAAAGTAAATAAATAGAACCAAACTAGAAAACTGTACTTGCTGTGTGTTGCTGTGTGAACCAGAAAAAAAAAGTACAAACAAGTTTTAATGAAAACACATGTAACGTGTTTCCTAATTATTTTAGACACAAGCTACATAGCCTAACACTAAACTGTGTTGTAAAATATAAGCTGGTTGTGTTCATGGTGCCTCCACCGCCTCACTCGGCTTACAGGCTAATGTTATTGTGAGGCAGGTGTATTTCATAAAGCCTCACGTGTCCACACTTTTTTTAAATCTGGGGGGTAAATGTTTATTGCTTTGTTTTTTGTTTTTTTGTGTGTGTCTACCCTACAGGGATGCCTGCAGCTTATGACCTCAGTACAGTCATTGGCAGCGGCCCGTCTGTGTCTCACAACAACCTCATCCCCCTAGGTACGAATCACACTCCTCCTGACTTCTCTTCATCCCGTGGGAAAGAAATAGCAGAGCGACAGACAAACTCTGCAGTGCAGCCTAAAGTACCAGGTGTGGATGAAAACAGCACAGAAATGCTGTTCAAGTCTGTAGTGAGCAGTGCTTGGACTGTATGATGTGGAGAAAATGATGAGATGTTTTCACTATCACGAGGCTGAAACAATATATTCTGTACCAGAAGCAGACAGCTGGGACATGACATGAACTCATACGTGACGAGCTAAAATATAGGTTAAACTGTAAAGAGGCAATTATGTGGAAGTGTGACAGTGTATAGTTGTACTTTTACTGACGTTTCTGCTGCTTTCATGTCTCACTCTTCAAATGACAGCTCACTTCATAAGAGGAAATAGTAGTTGAAGTACAGCTGGTCTCTCTGCCTTTGAAATGACACATTGTCTATATCCTCCAGAACAAAGTCAAGAATAAAAGGAAGCACTCCGTAGTTAAAAAAAACAGTGAAAAGAATCACCTCATGTATTGATTTTTTTAAAATTTAAAATCAATAGGCTGACAAATCTATTGACATATTTGGGCATACAGCCTTACTCTGAGCTTTTATAGATGTTATCAGCTGTATACCTGGCTCTCATGTATTCCAGGACACTTTCAGCTCAGTTTATCAGCAGTTGATATTTCAGCACCTTTCCGGGCTTGAACTTTAACCCAATCCTCAAGCCCTTTCAGTTCTTTCATTTCAGCTGACGCTTCAGTTTTATCCAGTCCTTAAACCCTTAAACTGAAACTGCAACTCTTTCAGCACTTTCATTTCAACTTCTGTCAGTATCTGAATATAATGTTTCCAGCAGCTCGCACATTTACATTTCCTTCAGAAAAGACTCCCTCTCTGCCTCTCTCTGTGATCTGATTGGTTGTATTTTGTAGTTACAAACAGAGGGCGACAGGCTAAAATGTGTTGTATCATTAACTGTGCTCTCTCCTCTGTGACTGGTCACAGTGAACACAGGGATCGTAAACCACACCCACTCCAGGATGGGCTCCATCATGAGCACAGGAATTGTCCAGGGTACGTCCACCTGTACAGAGACGAACGATGTTAATCAGTGAATCGTGCAGCTTAACGGAAGTTTTGGGGAATGTTGAGTGTAACGATTTGTTCTTCCATTGCAGGAGCCACTACGGGCCAGTCTGGCCCAAGCAGCAGCGGTACTTACTATCCCGTCACCAACCAGTTCACCATGGGGGGCGCTGCCATCTCCATGGCCTCGCCGATGGTCATCCCCAGCAACACCATGCATTACGGCAGTTAAGACGAGGACTCCGCAAAGACCTCTTCGACCTCCTAGCCCCCGCATGACAAGAGATTCCCAGCCCCTCCCAGTGGAGCCCCTCACTCCACCACCCCTCCACCCTGCGACCCTGACTGATCCACCATCCGCAGCCAAAACCAATATACCAAAACCAGTGCTGTGCTGGCACTTCCTTGTCCCCTTTGTCCGTCACCCACTTTCTGCTCCTGTTAAGTCCTTCACTATATGAACGATATGAACGGTCAAACGCTCTCGTATCCGTCCAGACTCTTGTCTTGCTAACAGCCGAAACCTCCTTTTCCTTTCCTCCTTCTTGGATTTGGGCTGCAACATATGCACAGCTGAGATGCACAGCCATTATCATCGGTTCCCTTCCTGCTGTCCCGACCTCTCCACCTCCCCTACTTTTTTTTTTTTTTTTTTTAATGTCATGACGACCCCAAAGTTTTCCCCAAACCCTTTCTTCCCTAAGAATCTACTTGTTGCCAGATACCAGCATCAGTCCGTTCCCACAATTCTCCTCACCTCTGCATCAGACCTACACCGAAGCTTTTCATTTGTATAGTAGACACTATTATCATCATCAACACTCATCTCTGAGATACCATCTTGGCTTTTTTTCATATCGGATACAAAACTTCAAAGCGTCTCAGCATTTCTCTCAAGAGACAGACAAAGTGGTTCCTTTTTAAAGTTCACACAAATCACAAAACATATTTCCGTGTTTGCTCCATGTAGATCATTTGTTTTTTAGGCAGCAGCAGATATATCAGAAAAGCTGAAGCTATCTACACACAGGAACAGGAACCCTGAGGAGTCTGTGGAAATTGTTTTAATTTTTTTTTTTTTGTGTGACTCGGACAAACTAACTAATCTCAGTTCTTCTCATTACCCAGTGTGTAGTTGTACTAAGGTTCACACATACATCAAGGTTTTGGGAGAACGCTGGCCACCTTCCATGTTTAGTGAGGAGATAAACAGGCACCACCATCGTGTGTGTGTGTGTCTGCAGTAGAAAAACACCTGCTATAGAGCACATAGTCATTTGATCCACTGCTAATATAGAAATATTGATCAGTGCAGCTTTACATGCACTTGTACATCCAGACCTGTGAGGTGGTTAGCCTAGCTTAGCTCCCTGTTTCTATCCAAAAACTTCAAGGCTGTCATAGTTTATATCTTTATATATTTACATCTTAATCGTACATGTATTGGGGTTGCCAGGTTTGAGCACTGTCCAAAGTGGGGGAAAAAAATAAATAAATAAACAGGTGACGCTTTTTATTATCTCTTATAACCAATTAAAAAAGGACTTCCTGGAAGGTGTATGTTGTCTGTCTTTTGACAGATCTAGACTAACTTTCTGGTCTATATCTGTGCTGGACTCGCTGAAATATAAGTAATGGGTCTTTTAAACACCTGACTGGGTTTGGATTTGATAGCAAACGAGCATATTTCATAAAATGACTCAAACGTGTTGTAAGATTTGCATTTAAAGGGAAAAGTGTCTATAGCTGTCAGACTCTGGTCCTATGCAGAAAGTGTCAGTCGTAGCTGTGAGAATTTACAAAGAATGAGACCTTGAGAGACAAGTTCAGACCCGTCTTTCCATGGAAGATGCCCGGTGAGAAAGTCTCCCAAACCCTTGCTGTCGTTGTCTCACGCTAGAACACTTTAGTCCTATAAACCTGAAACAAGCCTGCTGCTGCTGCAGCGCCCATCTCCCGCCATCTTTGCTTCGTATCCGTTTTTTTTTTTTTCTTTTAAAAGGAGAGAGGACATTGCAGCAGCTCCTCCGCGGCCAGTCACTTGTAGATCCAGATTACTCCAGCAGTTGGGGGAAGAAGATCTGGATTTGGAGAACGAGCCTGTTAAGGACCAATAACCTGGGCAGGGGGGTGGGCAGCCCCTCTGGCTGCTGGAGTGAGAGAAGCGGAGCTGGAAGCATCAGCAGCATCCTAGTTCACATCCTCTCTTTCTTCCCCTGCTTTCCCTCCCAACCCTCCTTTGAGACTGTGAGACTGTCGCAAAGACACTTCATCGGCGAGGCACGGGAGACTGGGCCTGTCCAGCCACCTCCCTCCTCGTCCCTTCACTATATATGACCGCCAGCATATCATTACCCCCAACACACCCCGATGCCCTTGTCCCCCTTTTATTAGTCAAATAGAGAAAGACTGACACGTGCATTGCTTCCAGTGTCACAACTTCTGGGCTTGGTTCATTTGGAATTTATGAGTTAGAAAGTTTTAAGAGAGCTGAAAAAAAATAAGTCTCTTTGTAGGATTAACCTTTCTTTTTGTTGTTGTCTTTATTTGTTTTGTTTTTTTTTCTGTCACAAAAAAAAAACAACAATTACAAAAAAAAAAAAAAAAAAAAAGAAGAGCAAATTAAATGTGGTGGAGATGTTCCAAAACTCATCCTGGAATCAGGTGTTGTAGTATTTTAATTTGTTTCCTCCGGGTTCATGAAATAGACTGTGGACACGCCAGATGTTTACCATGTGGTAGCCTATAGCCACGGTGTCTCCCTTTTGTCTTGGAATCATTGCTCTGTGTAGTCCATAGCGGCCTCCATCCTTTATCATTGGAAAAGTGTATTAGGAAGATTGTGTCATGTTCTGTTACTTCTGTGTTGAAAAAGCAGTAATAACACCTTTCTCACTGTCTGACATCGACTCTTCTGCTCCACACACAGTCAGAGAAAGTCTGTCCTCAACTGGGATTAGAGACGACACAAAAGTTATATTTTTAATTTATAACACACACACACACACCTCTGGTTTCAGCCTCTGTTCAGTGTCTTCCTGTTCTCTGTCATCACCCATACTGTTGAACCTCATTCTTCCTCTCACGTCCTTTCAAGTCCTGTCAGATTGGATGCAACGTGTCTGTGAACTATCATCTTCAGGTCTCTCCACAGATGTCCTATGGGCTTTAGTTCTGGGCCACTCAAGGTCAGAGACCGGTCCCCCCCGAAAGCCAGTCCAGCACTATCATGGCTGTGTGCTTCACGTCATTGTCGTGCTGAAAGGTGAACCGTCAGATGGTCCAGCAGGTCCCCCCCGTCTCTGCGGAGGACGTCTGCAAGCACCGTCAGAGTGAGTGCTGGGTTCTGGTCACTCAGCCTACAGCTGGAAAAAAAAATAATTAAAATGTGGAAAAAATTCCAATTAAATCTTAGGAAAAAACATTTTGATGCCTATTTGTGACATTTTATTGGTGGAGACATGCCAATGTCACATGTATTATGTAATTTCCTGTTAGTAAAAGCTCTATGCGTAGTGTGTAATGCGTAGTATGGATCTGGGACATAGCTGAAGACGCTACGGTCATGCTAGCTGCTTTTGAAGGACATGTTGTGATAATGTATAGAAGATAATGTTTTCCATGGTCTCTATGGTTCAGCAGGAAGCCGGCACAGCTGAGGGGATGGGATGGGAATGAGGTTAGATTAGCAAACCACTGAGCTAATCAAAACATGATGATAACACCATGAGAAAGGTTATTATCTGTAGCACATTACATAGCACAATGACAGAGGCCATCCTGATTGATTCTTTTATTATTATTATTTATCTTTTCATTTTGGAGGTAAAACAAGATAATTCCTGTGCTGAGTAGTGTTTAACATATTTCAATATGAGTGCAGACACCTGAGTTTTGCCACCTTGCTTTGAGATATAGACATGTTTTTCTACAATATCCTTTTTTTTTTTTTTTAATTTAACAAAAGAAGACCTATCACAATATTAATGAGTATTTTGACATTTTGGTAAATTTGCTTTCTTTCCAAGAGCCGTAAGAATATCATACCACTCTGCACATGAAGCCAGCGTTAGCAGTCGCTAAAAGCTGCCGGCTTCTGTCCAAAGGAGATAAATTCCAGCTCCCAGCACCTCTGCAGCTCGGTGATTAACACATTATCTCCCATTTGTTGAATTTGTGCAAAGAAACAGAGTGTAAAAACAATGAGTTGTGGTTTCTACTTGTCATTTGCTGGGAAGAGAAACAGTATCACATTGTTCTTACACAGTTTTTTTTTTTTTTTTTCTTCAGACTCAATTCAGTTTGAAATTAAGTAATGGATACTACATTAAAGTGCCAGCTCTTAGCTTTAAGTGGAGTAGTTTTACATCAGTTACTTGTGAACAGTTTGGACACTGTGTGTTAAAGGGCCTGTGTCTCTCACACACTTCTTTTATATAAACCTACTTAAATTAAAGCTGAGACATGACACTTTAATATGGAATCCAGTACTTTAAAGTGAATGTGTTGAACCTGAAGAGCAAAAATACATGAAACTGTCCTAATGCATAAAATAGGACCGTATGTGCACAATGATGCTGCTTCTCCTGGGAGCTAAAGCCTTTAAAAACATGTCTCTGAGTTTATTCCGGGGTTAAAGCTGTTTGTCCTTGAAGCAGCTCAGAGCGAGGTTTTAGTTTTGTGTGTAAATGGAGAAAAGTCTTTTCTGAAAATGTTTTTTTGCTGATCTGATAGATGATAGGTATGAAAACCTGCCAAGAAAACATCCCTGCACCTGAATCTGAGTTAGCGTGCTCCAACCAGTCTGACCAGTCTCCTCTGACCTCTCTCATCAACAAGCTGTTTATCAGCAGAACAGCTGCTCTCTGGATGTTTTTTGTTGTTGTTGGCTCCATTCAAAGTTAAGGAACCATCCTTCACAAACCTGGAGAGGCTGGTGTTTGGCTGGTGATAATAAAATGAACACCAGGATGTGAGACCCCTCTCTCTCTCTGTCTCTCTCTCTTTCTCTTTCTCTCTCTCACACACACACACATACACAAATCCTAATTCCTATACAAACACAGATTCCTTCATGTTTTTGCATTTTGATTTCCCTCTGTGTTAAACTGAACCCATTTCAATCTTCTAATCTTTCTTACTCCCTGTAGGTCAGTTGTTCTGTTAATATTTCTACAGTGGGATCCAGATCAGAGAGAAGCACGGCCCAGCAAAGTGTCTCCTGCATATAACATCCACCGTCGTCGGCATTTGAGTGAAGAATTTCAGGTTGTCACTGAATGGAATACCATGCTCTCCCTTCGAAAAGCCACTTTAGGGTCACTGAAGAAAATGGTGAGAAGTAACCACAGCCCAGCAGAGGCAGCCAACACGTGTGACGGCAGTTTAATCGTCTCCGTTTCTTTTGTACAGGAAAAGAGGGATGATGGGATAGTGGCCACTGAGGTTGTGAATTTTGATGATGTTACTAATTTCTTTCAGCGTCCTTGTGAGTCAAAGCTCATCAACATCACTTACGTGGAGTGGACCAGAAAGACACTCGCACTGCAAAGCTCTGCTCATAACCGTTTTTATTTTGTTTTCATAGTTTTAAGCTTTCATAAGTTTTCCTTATTTCAGCACACGAGTAAATGATGTAATGTGGACATTTAATCCTGTTTCATTAATTAGCTTTAGTTTGAATTTAGAAACATGTCTGGCAGAAATTCACGTGATGTGTTGAAAGTCTTTTCTGTTGTACAGTTCTGTCCTCTGTACCTTTTAAAGTCTCACACATGGATTACTTTAGGAGCTTTAATTGCTACAGTTGTGAGTTTATCTTACAAACTTATGACCAATGTAATGATGTCCACCTTTAACATGAACAGTGATGGTCCCTGCAAAACCTCATACTCAGCAGGTTATGAAGCAGACTGAACACATTCTGTTTTTTTTGTCCTACACATTTCTATATGAAGGATTAAATGCAGGAAGTACCACATTTTTTTAAAGACTTGTGTCATAGCTGTGTGCCACATTGTGTCTGTGTGTGATATCCTACAGTTTAGCTGACTGAAATTTTGCAGCACACAGTGAGTGTGAGGTGAAGCTTCAACTTTACTGTTAATTCTTACAAGTAACTTTTTTTTTCTTTTCCTCATTCCTCAGATGCTGTGATGCCAGAGTCTGAGGACAAACCCAGAGAGACATGTCAAAGGTTGTGTCTCAGAACATTTCAAGTAGGCCTCAGCCTGAGCCAGTGGTGGGGGGCTACTGAAGGACTGTAGGTTCAAGTAGCTTCCTCCCATACATTCAGTGTCTGTCGTATACCACCTGCTATCATATGTACAATTCATTCACCAAACTTAAGTCACTGCACTTAATCCAGAGTGAACATGTTCCGAGTTGAAAACTCCTGAGTTTCCATCTCAGGTTCATCAACTCAGACTTGAGAGGTTCAGAGTTTGTTAAACCTGTTTTCTGAAAGAGGCCCCGCTCAGTCCTCTTTTATCTGTGTAATGAACTGGTTTACAGTCATTCAGCGCTGGATTTATCTTCACTGTGGTTAATGCTTTTACATGGTGATGCAATGTTTTAGACTGTCCACCAGAGGGCGTCGTTTGTCATGTCTCAGGCTGCTCGGTTTGCTTTGTTTACATGCATCTGTTCAGTCACCGTGGTTATGTGAGAAAGACAGTACCGTTAATGTTACTCTAGGTGTTTTATTACATTTGTACACATGAAAACATGTGTAACGTAATGTAAATATGTTGATATGTTAAAGATGCTGCAAACTGAATATTTTCTTGTGACCAGACACAGCAGACATTATACGTTGGTAATGTTTATTTTCTGTTTATTGTTCGTTCAGTCTTAAAACTAAGTTGGAGAAAGAAATTGCTAAGAAATAAACCTAGGAGAAAAGAGAAGAAAAGACAGAAGCTCAGACAGAAACTTCTTCAGCCTCCTCTTTCGTCATAATGTTGGCTAATTCCATTTAGCTGCTTCACTTTCAGGCTCCTGCAATAGAGAAGACACTTGATTAGAACCATAGACTGTGTGTGTGTGTGTGTGTGTGTGTGTGTGTGTGTGTGTTTTAAGTTTATTACCTTATTAATACCTTAAGCTTGGGAAATTTATCTCTGCATGTCACACACGAGCATGCACATGCAAGAGACGCTGGAGCAGGGGGCGTCTGGGGAGCTGGGGTGGATCGGTGCCTTGCTCAGGGGCACCTGAGAGCCATGAAAAAAAATGGTCGCAGAGGCCCCTCTTACCTCTGCGAGCATTTTTTTTTTTTTTTTCAAAAAAAGAGAAAGAGAGAGCCCCTCTCACTCTCTTCCTCTGCCCCTCTCCCTCCCCTGAGGGAGAGAGAGAGAGGAGGGGACAGCCTCTCATGGTCTTGGTCACGTCCGTCCCAGATGTCAGCCTGTGAGCCTCGCCTGACATCTGGGATTGCCGAGATCCGAAGACCAGCAGAGCTGTCCCTGCTTCCCCGAAGGAAGCCTGGATGAGTGAAGGAAGGCTCCTAATTTATATGATCTGGCTGCCGCGACTATGACGTCGTTGGTCATAATGACGTCGTTAGTCTAATGACGTCGTTAGTCTAACTGCGTCGTTCATAGAACCTTCGCCCGAACCGTTGCCTGGGGATACAACGCGGGGCGTGGCAGGTTTAGGATATTAGGACGTGTTCATTAGATTCCCCAGAACAAATGGTGGGTCAGAATGAGACAGAACCCTGAAAATGACATTTTGATATTATTTCAAGAGCTCAAATTTCACAACGAGGTTTTCAGTTGCTTCCAAAATTCCAATTATTCCAGCTTTCCTTTGTTTCCATTAACACATGGATTCAGGCCGTTGATGCCAAATTCTGAGCCAAGCATCCTCTGAACTGCTGCTCACTGTGTGCTTTTTGCTTTTAACTCCATTAGAGTTAAACTCTACAAACTGAGTGAAAATCCCAGGAGATCAGCAGTTTCACTCCAACAATCAGTCCACAGTCAGTCAGTGAGATCCCATTTTCTCACTCTGATATTTGATGTGAACATTAACTGAAGCTGCCACATCACTGGCTGATTGGATAATTGTATGAAGAAGCAAGTGTAGGGGTGTTGCTAATAAAAGGCTGGGTGAGTGTATTCTGTGTATGTTAGTGCACACTTATTTATAATACATGTAGCTATGCTAAAAGATTTTTTTTTTCCTTATATAGACTGAGCAGAGTGTCCAGTGCTCCACACACACTGGCACATCAAACTCTAGAGTCATTTTTACGTTGTGTGTGAAATGTGCTGTCAAACAGACTCAGACAAGAAGATTTAGAAATTTGAATCACGTATGACCACGATGCAGACGGGTCACACTTCTTCCCTCTTTCTCTGTTATAAGCCAGGACAAAGACATTTAAATGGCAGAACAAGGCAAACTTATTTATATAGAACATCTCAATTTCAAAGAAGTGTGTTTGGTCATTTACACTGATGATGATGGGAAGGCAATTCTAAATGTATGTTCTTGTAACAATTTGTTTTGTTTTTAGAACTCTGAAACAAACTGTGTTAATGTTTGTCTGCTGTTCTCAATTAGCAAACAACAAAATCATCTTTCCACAATAAAGTGTATGTATCCTGTGTGTTTCAGACCTCCCCCTGGCACAATCATCCAGGAGCTCGGCGTGCGGCTCAGACATGACAGAACTTGTGACACTCACACGTGTCGCTAGGCAGACTGACAAAGTGTCCATCTGATCCTTTGTGGTAAGTAAACATAACCAAATGTGTACTGTTGATGTGATCACAGCTGATTACAGTTTATCACAGCATCCAGCACATATTCATCATAAAATTCCAAATGCTTTACTGGAGAGAATATTTAACTAGTATCAGTGATGAGACACAATGTGTGACGGCAGTATACAATTTGACTCTTTCCAGAAATTTGGAGGAACCTAACAGGGAAATCACCGGCTGAGGTGAGTGGTTGGACTCCATTCAGAGTTAAACTCTAGAAAGTGTTGTGTGTGTGTGTGTGAAAATCATCTAATGAAAATAATGAAAATAATCCCACACTGCTGCTCTGCTTTGGACGCATTTGGTCACAAGTAGAAACATCCCACACAATCACATGAGTATTTTAGTTTTAGCGGATTAAAAAACAAACAAACCAGGTGACGTGTCATCACTTTCTTGGATCGCCGACCCTCGTGGCAAACCAACAATAAATTTATCAAAGTAACTCGTACTCCTGTGATGCCATAGTTTATTTCTCTAAACTTAAGAACTCCATTGTTTTCCATGTGATGTGTTAGAGGGAACGTTTGGCAGCCGCAGAGAGTTGTGATTCACTTGATGCATCTTGCGTTTTTAGTCTTTCTGATGAAATGAAGGAAATCGTTCTAAACATGCAGCACATCCTGAAACAGCACGGCAGAAATGTACAGTTATTGCAAGGAACAATTGCTACTTCAGTTACAGTAGAACCACCCTCAGAATAAATTAACAAACAACCACACACACACACCCATCCCAGCACGTAAGGGAAACATACAACGAATCACACAATGGCAATAATCAACATTGCCTCAACAAGCCTGTCTATACATGGATTTATATCAGCCAGCGCTCCCTTCTCCTCCTCCTTCCCCTGGGTCAGTGGGCCTTGGTGGCCAGTGTTATGTGAACTGCGGGGGTTGTGGGGACGGGTGCTGGTGCGTAGACATCAGTGTGGAAGAAGTACAGCTGAAAGAAAAGAGAGGAAATGAACTTTGTGGTCAGGGTTAACAGTGCACAGGAGATATGAGGCTACACCCACCCAGCTCACTGACCTTACAGCCTATCGCCAGCAGCGTGTGCAAAACCACTATGGTCACAACTGTAGCCACAGCCGTCACCTTGGTGTCGTCACGGACAACAGGCCAGAAGGTGAGGACTAGGACTGAGCCCGAGATCACCATGGCAACCAGGATCAGCATCCAGCGCAGCCACTCAAATGGGATGATCCACAAAATCTGAGGATGACAGGGTTACATGTCTAAGTGTGTTTTCACACCTAACCCGTTTGGTTAGTACGGTTTGTTGGGGCTGTCAATCAAACTGTGGTGCAGACTAAACAACCGGAATGAGACAGTCTCAGTCCGTCTCCACGTCATTTTTACATTAAAGATTAAGATTAAGCTTTATGTTGGAATAGTTCTTCTGTGTAAAAACAGCGTGTTATGACCCTGACACTTATTAGTAAATCTTTCAGGAGGGAGGATGCACTCACTGAGGTGGGAATATAGATGAAGAGAGAGTAGCCGTAGACACACACTGTCTCCAGGAAGGAGTATCCTCCAGTCTGTCTCTCAGTCCCTTGCCGCCACGTCAGGAAACCCCATAAGCCAATGGGCACCAGCCAGGCATACATGAAGATCACTACTGCAGCTATAGTTACTGCAAGCAAAAGAGCAGGAATCAGAAACAATGCAGTAAACGTAACACGGTGACTTCAGGAGCCTGACAATGTGCAGGACTGACCTCTGTGGAACTGTGGTCTGTAGTGGTAGGCAGGGTTTTTCATCTCACTGAGGAAGGTGGACACGTTCCCACTTATCACTACTGAGAACACCAGTGTCACGCAGATCCAGAATGGACCTATACACACACACACACACACAAACAAACACACCATAAATGAAGACATTTTATCATTTTATTTTACTCCTAAACTCAGATTTATAAACTAAATTCAGACTTCTAAGATCAAATTCACAAGATCTGTTGGATCCGAAATGAAATGTGCTTATTTCCTGTGTATTTAAATTGACACCCTTTTCCCAGATATCATATCTGCCTAAAATCCTCCAAAACAGCCTTCTTAGCAGAGCGCCCCATTTCTAGGCTGAGTACCTATGGAACTCAGTCATCTCCATTAATAGGCATTTTCTCTAACGGTGGGCTGATCAACATCTAAACTCTGAGATGACTTTGTGACCCTTTCCAGCTGTATCCAAATCAATAATTCTCGATCGTGAGGCATGGCATGGTTCATATCAGCAGATGCTTCTTGTGAACAGTTAAATCAGAATGGTTGGTTGGGGTTTTTTTTATAAGCCAAACCAGCTCTCACCCACACCTCCAATCTGGTTTCATTGACTGCACTCCAACTTTGCTAACTCCTGACTCCAGTCAGTTTTGTTGACGCCATTAGCCGAAAGGTTCACATACTTTTTCCAACACAATGACTTGAGTGTTATTAGTTCAAATAGATTGTGTTTGTTCATAGCTGTAGCACAATTGTAGCTTATTTCTATATAAATGCAGATAATTAATCACGGTATTCATTTTAAAATAAGAGGAAAAGCTTTAACCATCCTTGCGTATTTAGCATTAAAAACAAATCTAATGTAATATAAACCATCAGAAAAATGTGAAAGAGCTCATAAAAATCTCATAAACATTTACACATATGGTTTTTAAATCAAAGGAAAATAATAGAATATGTTTCTATTGGCTTACCATACAGATCTGGGTTAGATCTGAGGTAGTGTTTGATAAAGTTTCTTCCGGGTAACGGCAACACGGATCCCTTCAGTCTGTCCAGCACCTGCATCACATGATGGAGTGTCAAACAAAACAGCAACGCAAACTATTACATTATACATAACTATGCACAACTATTGTCTCAATTAGAAAAGTACATTTCTGTCTTTAAAAAAAAAAAAAACATGTATCCACTGTTCCATTACAACGCCAGCAGCATAAGGAGTGTGTTTGTAGAGAGGGAGTGGCTCATACCTGCACAGTGTCCACATTGAAGAAAGACTCATAGTACTCAAAGGTCCAGAAGCCACCAGTTGGTTTCTGTCCTCCTAACAACTGGAAAGCAAAGACATCTCTCAGGTGCTGTCAACCCAAAACGTCAACACTCTCAGCCAGATAATTTACTCACCTCTGAGCTCTCCTCCTGACCCTCCTCGTCCTCTGATAGGTCTAATTTCACATCCCCTCCTCCTCCTCCTCTTCCTCCTGCTGTAGCGGGGCTGTCTGGCGCAGACAAACGGATTGTGGAGGCCTCTGGGTTTGCAGACAGCAGCTCTGCTGCTTCCTCAAACTCTACAGATATACACAGGGGAAGACAGGGAGTCAGTGGTAGAGGTAGTGCTACAGTGGGCCCCAGATGTTCACAAACTGACACACTGCTCAACTCCAGATGAGGTTTTTCTTGCAGTCAGTGGTTTCTCTTTAACAGACAATTCAGTGTGTTTGTGAACCTTTAAATCTGTGTTGAACAAGATGTGAGATGTGAGGAAAGGACTCAACTTAGGGAAATGTGGAGACTATTAAAACAAATGAAAAGCATCCATTGTCCAGCATAGTTCACTATGAGGGCAGATAGCGATTTTTATTAGTTTCCAACAGTTGTAGCTTATGAAAAGCAGACTATCATGAAGTAAGTAAAACAAAAATAGCAAACATGCAGAAAAAAACAGGAGGTGCAGCAGAACCATATGTTTAAATTCCTTAATGATTACCTTGGAACTGTAGATCATTTGGACTGGCCATGTTTTCAGTGGCCAAACAGAAACCTCATGCAAGACCTAAGAGAAGATAAACACTGAGGTGAGACGTTATGTTCACATAATACAGCCTGTAGGCTGGACAGGCCTTATTAACCAGGTATTATCTCCTTAAAGACCAAACGTGCTAATTTACTAAGCAGCTAGCTAAGCTATCAACACAAACACACAACAATCAAGGCCTAATCAAGACACGTACCTTTTAAATTCTGGCTGTGAGTCGTGAGACAAAAAGCACAGTTTGACCTGTCCGCAGAAGAACCTGATAGTGATGGCGTGACAGCGGCCACACGGCAGTAATAGCTAAAACTAGCTAGGCTAAGCACACACTAACACAACTTGTTTCAGATTTATTTGAACATCTGAATACAGCTAACGTAAATATACGACAACGCGGTAAACATGTAGGTTTAATTAACTGACAGCAAATAATAAAACACCGCTAACGTTGGTCTGTCATAGCTAGCGCAACTGCTCTTAGTGAAGGCAGTCTAGTTAGCATGTCTTCCGGTACACGTCTCCATGTAAACAAAGCTGTCACGTGATTCATCATCATCTTCTTCTTCTTCTTCCTATTCTTCTCTTTATTAATTTATTTTTACATAAGATACCTTCATTTGAAATTTTAAAAGAATAAAAGATGAATAGAAAACCACAAAAAAGAGGAAATAGAAGAAAATAATGAAAACAAATAATGACAGTCCGCGACAATTTAAGCAGTAATATAGACGGAAAGAATAAAACCAGAGGAGATTTAATTAAATTACAGGAACTATACCTAGGTATTTAATTATTAATTATATAATTATTTAAAGGAAACTGGTCTGATATTACACACTCCAGTACAGTAGGTGGCGGTATGTAGGTAGGGTTTGTGAAGAAGAAAGGATTGAGCCTTGAGGGGCCAGCAAGCGGAACGTTTGCGAGGTAGAGCGTTCTGTCGGAAGATTAAAACAGATTCACCTCGGGGCGCCATTTTGGCTCCATGTGAGTTGTCCTCTTGACCACCAGTATGTTTCCTCTGCGTTAAGTCGACCTTCCTAGTGACTAAAATCGGTTAAAATGGCTTCGTTGCGTGTAGCGACGAGGATGTTCTGTGCTGCGGCAGAAACAGCAGCAGCTCCGGCCGCAAAGAGCCGCTGGGAAACGCTGAAGAACAGTAAAGCAGGTGAGCAACAGACCGCAACTAAAGCAGTGTGAGGTAACATGTACATTACTAGTTAGGTTTTAACATAAAGTTTAAGGTAAACAGTTTAACCTACTGCCTAGTTTACTAATAATATGTTGCATGTAGTAGGGGGGCATGTTGCTGTAACTGTTACCAGCAGGTTCATGATAACCACTGCTAACCACAGCAACTGGCTGTCCTGTCGTGTGTGTGACCCATTTCATTATTAGTTCACCTGTTATTAATTCAGTTTTTTTTTTCCATGTTGATTGGTTAAAACTTTGTTAATCTCTGTCAGAGAAGAGAAATGAATCAGTGAGCCGAGACTGTAAATGCACAATCAATTCTACTCTTTGTTTATATGTTTGTTAATTGTATGGACATTTCACTAACAATTGGTTTTGCTGTGTGTCATGTGTGATTTGTTAGAGAGCAGGCTTAGGAGTGACAAGGTCCTTTACAAGTCAAGTGTGAAGAATAAGACACATTTAATCCTGGAGTCTTTTGAAGACCTTGTCTCTGAGCCAAAGACTGTGTCTGAAAAGAGTGTGTAAATTTATGCAGGGCTGTAGGGTAATGATTAAATAAATATCTTTAATAGTTTTTATTCATAAAGATGTGAGTAAGTGAAAAAGTGAAGGATTTGTCTTTCACTATACAGGATCTGTCTTTTATTCCTTACTCTTCTGTAGCTGGTTCAACACATATCAGCTCTTCACCACTGAAAGCAGCTGCTTCAGTGTTTGGCTAAGATGAAAGCTGCAGACTGGCCCCACATGTTGGACCCCAGGTCCCCAGTGAGGTGTGTGTGTGTTTTTAGGACTAAGCGTCTTCTCCTCTGCTGTCTGTAGGCGTGTGGTGTCGCAGCCTGTTCTCTGATTATAAAGAGGCATGTAGGGAGATGGTGGTTGGTGCCTGGGAACGACCGCTCAAAGCCTCAGTGTACGTGAGTCTGCTGGGCGGGGCCTGGGCCTGTTTCCACACAACCCCGGACCAGTCGTCCTTTGAGGCAGCCCTGCTGGAGCGCTCCAACCAGCTGGCCCTGCTGTCGCCATGGATCCGCAACGCGACCTCAGATGGGCACGTGCAGAGTCTTGTGAAGCTTCGTAATGAGGGACGGCTCCACCACGCCAGCCTGGGTCTCCTCTCTCTGGTTTACCGCGCCAGCTACGACCCCGACGTCACACTGTACGAAGCCCAGTGCTCCAACGTGTCAGCACCCTGGCTGGAGTTCCCCAAGCGGGTGCTAGACGTGGGCTTTGCCGGCCGCTGGTGGATCCTGGACTTGAAGATGAAGGACTATGACGTGAACGAGGACGACTTCAAGCACTTGCCGGCTCACATGCAAGTAACGTCACCACCCAGTGTTCAGGAGGTGGAAAGGAATGAGAGGTTGCACAAGGAGTCCTGGGTAGCACTGACAGTGGAGGACGAGGAGAAAGAAGCAAATGTGGTGGACAGAAAGGAGGAGAGGGTCAGTGAAGAGAGTCAGACTCAAGCCTGAGCTCTGTGTGGATAACAGCAAATATTTCACGTGTCACAAACACATACTGGACAGGACAGAAGACTGCACCGAGGGGGGGGGACTTATTCTCATTTTCAGTGTGGTGCTGGATTCAGCAAACCATTTGACCTTTTTGTCCACTTTTTGTCCTCTGTTTACTGCTTCCACAAACCGCTACAGAGGGAGGAAACATTCGCGCCTGTGTCTCATCAAAGTAAAAGCAGCCCTTCAGAATTCTCACTTATGTTTTTATTTATTCCGTGTTGTTGTTTCACAGAATTTATACCACACATGTCAATAAACCTGTCACTTATCTCCAGACGTCTTGTTTTATCTCACTTGCCTCACAACTCCAGCACATTTATGAAGACCTTCGACCTTCGGCCTTTTACTTTTAAGGATTTTTAGAAGTTGGATAATAAACAGTGATTCCTACTTATCTAATCTCTGATGGATTTATCCTCGTATGATTGTTGAACGTCTACAAAGTTGCGGCTTTAGGAAGAGGTCTCTGTCTACTCTCCAGTTCTGAGTGGTTGACACCAAAATCTGACATTTACCTTTGAAGTTTTACATCATATAAAGGTCATAACGTGGATTCAGAAACCAAGATAAACCAAAACCAAACCAAATCCATCTGTTATGTTCAGAGTTTCCTCCTCAGCTCGACTTGGATAATAAACTAAGAATATGAGGACAAACAATGTGATGATGAAAGTGAAAGTCTGTAATGTTGATGTAGTAGATACAGTTTACTGTCACTCCCATCTTCTGTCACTGCTGATCACATGTTGAAGGGAAATCCAGCAGAGTGGTTAATGAGCTAAACTGGGTTCATCCTGGACAGCTCACTGAGAGCTGTGCATCATTACAATATAATACTCTGTTAGAATTCAGGATACACTTAGAACCATTTATTCAGGGATACCAAGATCCCCAAAGTTTTATTCTTCAATTAATAGTAGTAACTTTAACTTGGATTTTGAGGGTTTGTGGAGTACTGTGAAGTTGTAACTTGGACCCTAAATGGGCTTTATCTCCCACACAGTTCTTTCTATATTAATATAAACCTACTCAAAATGTCGTATCCATTATTTCATTTCAAATTCAGTGTGCTGAAGCTTAGTAACATCACCACTAAAACAATGTGAAGATACTCCATTATATGTAAAAAGCCTTAAATCCTTCTTAAGTAAAGATACTGAAGTATAATTTGTGTTGTACATTTCAAAAGTAAATTTGAATCACCTTATATTATTATATCTGACTTTTTCATGTCGTTAATACTGATGCATTACTGTGTAAGCACCTAATATACAGTTAGGTTTGTCCCGTGGGTTCCAGCCAGACCTGAATCCAGTAGAACACCTTTGGGATGTGGTAGAACAGGAGATTGGCAGCTTGAATGATGTGATGAATCATGTCAACATAGAGCAGAAGCTCAGAGGAAGGTTTCCAACATCATGTGGAATCAATGAGAAGAAGAGCTGAGGCTGTTTGAGAGTATAGGGAGGAACTACCCAATGTTAGTATGATGCTCCTAAATATGTGCTTTTCACTGCATTTTATTAGGTCATCATGTTTTTTTTAATGTAAAATTTTAACCTGTAAAGTACAGCAGCTTTTATAATTAGCAATAGAAATGCCGTAAACAGTAGTGGACGTATTCAGTCAAGCACCACGTGATCCCTCACCCTGATAACCCAGGTACAGGGAAATGGAGACTTGAACCATAATGGGGTCAAAGGTGGCTCATGATGTCACACTTTGACTCACTGTGATCAGATGTCAGCCACAGGAAGTCACAGGTCAGAGGCGAGCCTGTGGTTTTCAGCAGTGAGCTGATAAACTGCCTCTGGATTTCATGTCCAGTCAGTCCGAGGACAGTTGGCGTTTTCAGACTTTGCCACCAGAGGACGCTGTAGTGCCAAATAATGATGAGCCCGGTGCCAGCCAAGGCAGCCTCAGCACACTTCAATGCACTGGCTGCTGCTTAATAACTGCAATTTCACGTTCCATAAAACCCTAATATGGAACAGTGAGCAGATCCGTTATGAAACAGCAATAAGTCACTAAATGACTGTCAAGCATTTTGTTGACATGAGTTTTATAATGTGATAATTAAGCTGCAGAATCACTGAGGGATGTAGTTTCTTTTGTTTGGAGCCCAGTATGGAGCCCTGTTTGTCTCTGAGTTGGTGTGTAAACGTAATAGTGTTATTGTTTGAGTTACACTGACTCAGAATCCGTTCAGTAGCAGCTCTGAAGCTTTCCGTTACACAACTGCAAACTGAAAACATCAGAGCTTGAAGGGAATAGTTTGGGAAAATATTCTTAAACTGGAAACAGGTGGAAACGGGTAGCCTGACACTAAACCCCCTGTAAAACCACAGTTTGTCATTTTTAAACTTTGTTTTTTGTGGGGTTTAAAAAAAAAAAACCAAGATAACACATCACTTAGTAAACTTCAGAGGTGCTGATAGGCATATTCTGCTGGCTGTTTCCACCTGTTGAAATAATATAATATTTAATGGTTATTTATGGAGGTTTATGCTTATTTACATTTGCATTCACATGATGACAACTGAACCATCATCTTTCTCTTCAGTTGCTCTTTCTAATATTTCTTGCATTTTTTTGTCCTGCCAAATGTTTTTTTTTTTTCTTTTTTCTTCTTTTTTTTTACGGGGAGGGAGGTTTCCTCACCCGAATCGAGGATCAGATGGTGTCGTATACTGCACAGATTGTAAGCTGTGATTGTAAGCTGAGATTGTGAGCCACTGGAGGTTATTTGTTACATGTAGATACAGAAAAGCCTTATACTCCAGTGTAAAGTGATGAAGGGACAGAGGAGTGGGTCATCTTGTGTGTGCTAAGTGTGTGTAACTGACATCAGTTTCCTGTCAGGCTCTACCAGCATGACTCACTGTTTGTTACTGTACACAGACACAAACACCGTCTTCTCAAACACAGTGAGACGAGCTTGAGGACGGATGAATCTTTACTGAGATGTTTATAAAGACAGCTGTGATGCTGTTGGAAGCTTGATGTCCTGAGTTCAGATAAGAGGGTCTGCAGGGGACAGTCTGGGAGCAGGAAAAGAGATGTTTGGATTTAAACAGGTATTATAACTCAGCTGCTGGAGCGTTTACTCAAAAACATTTTATTAGACATTTACAGCATGAATTCCTCATGTAGTGTTTGTTAGGTATGCAAAACACTGCAGGTTCAACCCCTGTGCCAAAACACAGACTGGTCAGTCACTGCTCCTGAATGTTAAATGTACCGTACATGTTTAGCTGTACGTTCATGTATTTACATGAGCACACAGTCTTTATCCTGCTAAAGAGCATTAAATAAAGTTGGTGTAACTCATCCACATTAGTTTTATGAGACTGGATGTAAATCCTTGAAAGCAGACGTAGCGATGGACGGGTTGTCCTGCTCTCTACCCCTCTGTGTGACAGGCTGTGTGGTTTAGGTGGGTTGGTTTTACAGCACTTGTTAAAATGTGAGAGCTATGTGACTAATATGGATTGGCTGAAGGACCTGCCTAAAACAGGATACAATGATTGATCTGAGGCTGGAAAATTGGAACAATGACCAGTTTACACTAATGAACAGTTTTCTCATTCAACCAGGCTGAGACGTGGAACTTTGATCAATACACCTCACTGGCTACAGGAAGGAACACACACCAGTGTGACCAAATAGGAAAGGATTTATTTTATTTTATTTTACATTTGAGTTTCGGTTAACAGTCGAGATGCTGACAGGAAACTTAGGAAAAGAGAGAGAGAGAGCAACAAAGGTCCCTGACTGAAGTGGAATCAGGGACATACAGTCGTAAGCTTCTTATTATTTTCTTGATTCATTGATTAATCATCTGTTCTATAACATGTCAGCTGATAGTGAAAAATGAGACCGTAGCACAGGAATGTTTGGTTTTTGTGCTTAAAAAAATGACTTCAGCTGTTGATCGATTAAATAGTATCCATTATTTTTGTCGATCATTTAATTGACCGATCAGTTCAACTCTAATGTTAACTCTGTCGAGATGACATACATATTTTTTTTAACACTTTGCACAACTCCTCTATTACTTAACACTTTGAGAATAACAAAATCTTATATTTTTAAGATTAAAAGTTTGGATATTTCTCAGCTGTAACTAAAACACAAACTGCCTCAGAGCTTTACGCTGTAAAACTGTACTAGAAAGTGACATAACAGCTTTTTTAGAGCTTATTCAACTATTAGAACAATTGCGGCTCAAACCTAATGTTTCATATTTCACATTTCATTGACTCTCTGTGCACCGAGTTGAAAACATTAAGTTGGCTCTTGTGCTATCAGCGGTGGTCTCTATAGTGCGGTGCAGTTCTAGGTTCAGGTTACTGTTCTCATCCTGGAAAAACAAATTTGCCTAAAATAATACAACATCTTAGTCACACCAACAGTTAAACAATTTAAAGTGTGGTTAGAATTAAAACAGCTGTTTCCAGCTGTTAAGGTTTCTGCTGGCGAGTCAAAATAACATCTTATCTGTTACTCATGACTTTATAAAATACCTCTGGAGTCTGGCTGCGTGGTAACCGGTGGTTTCCAACCTTTTTTGGCCTCTTACAAAAAAAAACCAGTGTGTAGTCAGGGTCACATTTCAGATGTCGGAGCACTTAGCAGCTCCTCTAAATAGTGATTAATGGGTCTGGCTCTCCCCAGCCTTGCTCCACTCATGCTCAGTGGGTTGGGTGCTGCACCAGTGATGCATTAGGTTCCAATCTCACCAGTGGTTCAGGCACCACCACAACAGGCAGGTGTACATCTTCCCCCTTATAAAAGCACTTTACCAAACTATTACCCAGGATGACTGACACTCCCTGGGTTGGCAGCAGCAGCATCGGGCGCACAGCTATCTCTGCCACACCCTGGAACAAATCAGAATAGAGCATGTCATTTTGATCCGTTCCATGAATGGGAACGATGCTGCGTGTTTCAGGTTGTTTTGATCAGGGTAGAACTCCAGCCTTCACTCTTTCTGGCAGTTTGGTCGTCTGTGCACAGATCTCAAAAGTCTTCTGAAAGATCTCTAATAATAATAATGTCTCAGTGCGAGTAAGTAAAATGTACACAAAGAGGACTAAATGGTGCTGCTGCCTTGTCTCTTTTGCCTCCCTCTTGTGGCTCGTCCTTTCAAGCTTCCTCTGTCTGCATCTTTGCCTAATGGCCTTCATTGACCCCTGCACTCCTATCCATCCTGCCCCCTCCTCCACACAGACTGTGAGTCTGTTGGCCATAGGGGTCAGCAAGGACGGTCACTGTCAAGTAGTGTTTGAAAAACATGCTGCTTTTTTTTTTTTTCTTTAAATGCAAAGACAAAGCCAGTGAGGCGAGGGACATCACCTGACCGTCCTCAAAGAATGTGAGACATTTTTGCCTGCTTTTCACTATTGTATTGAATTCCTCTTCTTAATATTCAGATTGTCTTTCACCGAATGATTTGGGAAGTCAACTCTTTACTGTGTTGTCTTTCTTTCTTTCTCAAGCCAGTGCATTTATTTTCTGTCAGCTAATATCAACCTAGCTGTTAGCGGAGCTCGTGAAGGATGCAGGCGTTATTGTTTACCTCGCTTCTTTTACCTCTCTAACCCTGAGAGGAGAGAGAGCAGAAGGTGATGGAGGAGGTAGTGAAAAAAAAAAAACTAAACTGAAGGGGGTGGGGATGTCTGTCTGGCCACCATGTTGACCTCATTGACCACGGCAGGACCAGGCTCGTACGCATCCACACATAACCACACAACAACGCACACACACTTTGAGCGACCTAATCAATATGTAACTAAGGAAGGAGGGAGGATGATGGAGAGAGTGGGGGATAAGTTGCAGAAGATGGAGGAGGGTAAAGAAACGGTGTCAATGAAAATGTAAGTAAAGGGCGGGTGGTGTTTGGGTGGTGCTAAACAACAGGAGCAGAGATACACTTGAAGGAACATTTAAAAAAATGCTTTTATAACCATTAATGAATTAGACCAACCACAGACAATGATGAACCAAATATAGTAACAGTAGCATCATGTGCCTGGAAAACAAGAAGCAAATCTAATATGACAAGTGCAACTGTTGCATTGCAAAAAAAAAAAAAAAAACATTGTCCGGAAGCAAAATGGTCCATTTCTAATTAGAATAGGTGAATTTCTGAGCATTTCTGTCTTTTATTTCTGAAAAAAATAAAAGACAGCTGTTTTACAGGTTTTCCCTTTGTTTATAGATCAGACTCTCCTACAGACTATAGAAACATTACCTTCATAAACAACCTGAGTGTGGATTTAGCATTTAGCATTTATACACATTTCACTTTTATCCAGTAATTAATTCACAGGAGAGAAAATCACCTACAGGCACATGTGGTTCATCTTGTTTGAAACAAATTTTACACGTGATAAAACTGACATGTTGTAAGTCACAAGATTTTTTTATAAAGTCCAAATCCAAAATTTAAGACATGAAAATATCAATTTAACATATAAAACATGTATGAAACAACAGGTGTACGTGGCTCATCAAATGTGAAACAGCGTTATATTCCCATGATGCACACACACCTGATTTTGAGATGGTCCACATGTAAATGTATGTGAAACAGCATTTCGCAGGATTCAAACCTTTTTCTGTCATGGAACACCACACATGAAGCAAATTAAATAAATAAAATTCACACACATTATTTCACACATATTTCAGGTGGTAAAATCACTGATTGGCACGTGTGCGATTTCACTTGTGAGAAATCTTATTTCACAGATGAAAACGAGAGTTCACGTGTACTTTTTTTGGTGGTTTTTATTGTAAGACTAATAAAGTAGATTATAGACCAGAAAGTATTTATTTGACGAAAATATACAAAAACATCTTTATGTAAAAATACAGAGACCAGTGCTGGGAAAACAGCATCTATTAAGAAGACGATAATTCAAACAGACAGGACATGCAGCTGCATCAAAAGGGTTAACTGTCTGGGTCCAGTGAGAAGTGTGTGCTTTGTGTGTGTGTGTGTGTGTGTGTGTGTGTGTGTGTGTGTGTCGGTGGGGTGTCAGTAAGTGCAGTTCTATAATGTCAGTCTTGGAGTGTGAACATGTTTAAAGGCAGTGAGGGAAAAGGAGGAGGAGATAGCGAAGGAGGGCAAAGTGAGAGAGGAGTGGAGGAGGGGTGTCTGGTAGACAGAGAAAAGGAGGGAGGGAGAGAGAAAGAGAGGGGGGGGAGGAGAGACAAGCCGAGTGTGCACAATATTCATTCAAACTGACAGAGGCTCTGTATGTGTGTGTGTGTCCTGGTTTGCACTTCCCATTGCTCCTCGTTCTCTCTCTCTCTCTCTCTCTCTCTCTCTCTCTCTCTCTCTCTCTCTCTCTCTCTCTCCAGACAGTCTGCAGTTTACAGCAGTAGGAAGGAGACACCCGGAGAGGAGGAAAGAAAGAGAGAGAGAGAGAGACTGTGATAAATGACAGACAAGGAGAAGGAGCTGCAGGAAGCAAAACAGGGAGGAGGAAGGAAGTGATGAAAAGTGTGGATTTAGGGAAGAGGTGATGAGTAAAAGATGAGAACAGAGGATGAAAGAAAGAGAGAGAGAGAGAGAGGTGGCTTAGCTTTTCAATGGGAGGGGTAAAAAAAAAAAGGAGGTACAGAGACGGAGGAATGCAGAGAAAGAGGGACGGCGACACTACTGCTACCAGCAGAAGAGGATGTTGGGTAAGTCAGTTTGCACCTTCATTTCCTTCATTTTTCCAGATGGATTATCGTGCATGCGGCAGGGATCTGATCCCAGAGCAGCCCCGGCTGTGGGAGAGGCTCTGCTTGCCGGCAGACATGAATGCGATGTGACAGTGTGTCAGTGGATGTTTGCCGACACTGATGTGCATGTAGGATGCGATGCCAAGGAGGAACGCCCCGAGAGGCTGCGAGAGAGAGAGCAGAGTAAGGCATGCAAATGGGTGTAGTAAAGAACAGCAAGGTGGCATGCTAACACAGCAGTGGGTGTATTCACACAATGTGGATTTCCATTCATAATTTCTCATGTGACTGAGTGTGTGTGTGCGTGTGTGTGTGTGCCAGAAGGATGGACATGTTTTTTTTTACAAGTGTGCATTTGTTTTTGAGGAATACATGTGTACATTTATGCATGTGGGTGTCCACATAAATATGCATGTTGCAAATGTTGTGTGTGTGTGTGTGTGTGTGTATGTGTGTGTGTGTGTGTGTGTGTTGTGTGTTGCCTGTCCCAGTTGAAGAGAATGACAATTAGATTAAAGTACTGATCCAGTCTGTCTGGACCAGGTAGCGACATGCAGAGTTGGTCACACATCCAGCAGCAAACGGGAGGTGGGGTGGGGGTGTGGGGTGGGGGTGTGGGGGGGGCAATTACCATTTCCATTACCTCTGACATCACATGCGCACTGACAGACACACACATCTGTGTGCATTAATAATTTTAGCTTTAAGTGAAGCGAACCTCTAATTCAGTAATGTGATTATAAAGGGAGACTTTTAAGAAACACTACGGCTCTGTCAGTCAGTCCACACACAGACACGCAAACACAGACACCGGTGAACTCAACTCAGGTCACTTCGAGACACTCTCTTGCACGTGCACACGCCAGCACACACGCACACACACACACAAACAAACCAGCAGTTTCCCCAATAATGGCGGTGCCTCCCATGAACTCATTCACCGTGGGGTCACGGGTTCAAGTCCCAGGAGGGGGAGGGGGAGCAAGTAAGCGATTGGGAGAGTGAGGGAGGAAGGAAAGGAGGTAGGGAAAGAGGACCAACTCTCACTCACTCACTCACTCCCCACCCCGCCAACCGCCGCATGTCTCTGTGCCTCCCTTTACCCTCCCCCACTTTTTCTTTACCTCACAGCTACAATCTGTCTTCCCATTCAGGGCCATATGCATTCACACACACAACCATGCATGCAAACACACACACATGCGAAGCAGTGAACATGCAACTGATGCAACATGCCATTGTATGACTGTGTGTGTGTAATTATGCATGGATATGTGGTCTGTCTTACTCTGTGCTTCCCTGGTGCGTGTGTGTGTATGTGTGTGTGTGTATGTGTAGGTCAGTGGTGTTAAATGTTTATTTTGGTTGCTGTTACCTGAGCCACAGATGTTAAGTCTGCATGGTTGCATTTTTATCTGTCTAGATATGTGTATGTGTGTGTGTGTGTCCAGGCTTGTGTGTGTCCTTAAATTAAATTAAATTACAGCTACAGAAGTAGAAGGAGCCATGTCTTGTCTGAGGAGACAATGTTTGCGTGACTGTTGTCATCACCATGTCAGTGCAATGTAGTCATGTGAGCAGCCTCAGTCTGGATGGAGCTGAATACAGACAGACAGCCAAACAGACACACGCACGCAAACGGAGGGTAGTGTAGGGCAAATGTGTCAGATTTTATCCCAGCAGCAGCACCCACGACTATTTTTAGCTTTTTCCCATGTGCCCTTGAGCAAGACACCCAATCACCTGCCTGCACATTCTGTGTTAGCTGTTGTTTTCTGCTCAAAGTGCTCTGCTGTTCAGATCTTCATAGAGAAATACCTGGATTTTTATTACATAAACAGATAAGTTTAAACAGATTTTTAGTCATGTTGAATGTTTCCAGGACTTGAACAGAAGATGCTGTTCAAAGTCCATCGTAAACGACAACAGTAAACTGGGTGTGCTGGCAGTTGAGGGCAGCTTCGCTAATAGAAAAAGTAAAATTGAGCAAAAATTTCAAGGAGTTCTGATTAAGTTTCTCCAAGGAATTTAATCACAAGTAAATACTGAAATCACACAATGATTTTTGACCTGCAAAAAGTATGTTTAGGAGCCAGCTGTCTCTCACTTTGTTGAAATACAGATTTTTCATCCAATTTTCATTCAATTTTTGATAATAATTTATCAAGTCAAACATGTGACTTGAAAAATAATCAGATAAGGACGCTTGGCAGTTACGAATAGGAGTGTTAGAAAATGGCTTACATATAAATATTGTAAATAACATACAAAATACAAATTTAATCTGTAACAACAGAACCATAGATGTATGCACACAAACATGCAGCGTTCAGAGCGTCTGACTTGCACGTCTTTGCATGACCAGAGATTTGAAAAACACCATTTTTTTTTAACACAAAGCCAAGCAATTACGCACAAACATTTGCCGCTCTGCACATAAGCTTGAAAACACACACACCCACACCCACACACACACACACACACATAGATGCACACAAACACCCACACACACACACACACAACCTCTTTTTCATAGGAAACAAGAGCAGCTAACCTTTGACCTTTACCATTCAGCCTGTCTGGAAAATACCAAGCCTGGAATCGATCAGCACTCCACTCACCCAGACACCCCACCCTCCATCCCGCCCCCCACTACCCCCACCTTTCTTTATTCTCTCCACTCACCCTTGACTCTCCACCCTTCCCATCCTCACCCCCTTTCTCCGTCATCGCACAATCAACCAGACAGCGGTTAGGCTATGAGCTTAAAGCAGTTTTTAAGTTTTACTGTATGACCACACACACACACTCATACAGGCTTACTTACACAGGTTGAATACTCAGGTAAGACAATATATCAGAGTATTGTGGGAAATATCTGATTTATGATCATTTGTTTCGGTTTCATGATCCTTTTAAATTAAACATGAAAGAAAATGTAGTTTTGGAGGCACCACAGGCATCAAAGAAGTGTTTGTGTGTGTGTCTGTTTTATTAACATACGCAAATTAGCATAATTCATAAAAATGGATGAAGTTAGTTATCCCACTCTTTTTGTTAATTTTAAAAATGACCACATAGATTCTAATTAATATTAGGCATTTGTAAAAAAACAAAACAAAAAGACAAAATAAGAAGTGTGTGTGGAATAAAACCTATGAGGTGTTTTGTTTTTCATGTAAATTGCTCCACAAACAGAATGTCAGTGCAGCTTTTGTGTAATAATATCAGAACTGCTGTCAAATCCCATTGTTTACACTCAGTGAAACAATGGGTTTATACTGTGGTTTTATTCTAGCATTCCCATACGATTTGAGACTAACATCATTATTGTAAATATGAAAAATACATGACTGCAAATTAATTAAAAATTGCAATGTATATTTCTTATAACAACCCTAAAGACCATGATTTTCAAGCTCATGTAGTTACAATATCAGGCTGACAAATATAAGTAACCTCCACTCCCTAAACTGGTTTGAGAAGGTTTACTGTCCAATGCATCACTGGTTAAAATGTGTGTGTGTGCACCTGCAGTGCTCTTGTCTCTTCTTGTTTAACATCCTCTTGGGTCCGTCCTGTCATGGCTGTCCACTCCTTGTAGCACTGGAGGACAGGCTGTTTGTTAGCTCGCTGTCAGCCTGAGTTTTTCAAGTCTTGGGGAACATTCAACGCTGTCGGTGAGTTTGTGACTCAGTGAAACCATCGAGTGTTGAGTGTACCTTTACACTTGAGCTCACGTCAGTCACATCAGGCTGAAACGCTCGCAGCACACCATGTACTGTATACTGTACATCTCTACAGCATTGAGATATTACACAGGAGCATATTCTGACTTGCCAAACACAGGTGTAGCTAATCACATTAACAATGGCTGCATTCCTTTTAGGTGCAACAGTCTCAGCTCACTTACATGGCTTGCTGAGATGCCTAAATACAGCTGGGCCATGGTCAGCTTTATTACTTCCACCTGTGCTTTTCTTACTATGACAAATCAAAGTGTGTGCTGTGGAAAAGGCTTGTTTAAGTAATGTCCTGCCAACCAATCAGAAACCTCTGCATACATCATGTATGCAATGGGAGTACTGTACCTGAGTCCTGCACACCACAGTGAGTAGGTGCATTAAGGTAGATATTGCATAGATATTGCTGGTAACAGCTATGACACAGGGCTCATGATGTAGCGCACACGGCATCATTACAGGAGTAAAGTTAAACTGTTGTGGAGGAGCAGATTCAACCGGTAAAAATAATTAGGCACAGAGTTTTCTGACATAAGGAGGAGGGAGAGTCAATAAAGTTAATTTGAATACAGTGTCTGGCCAGCTTGGATATAAAAAAATATTTAAAATATATAATTTTATAATGAGAAACCTTTTCCTACTCTGGGACTTGGCAAAAGTGTTAGGATAATAGTAGTAACATTTTCCATATGCTTTGATTCCCTTGCTATAGGGTTTAATAGGAGACAATAAAATATGTGTTAAGCTGAAGTATTTTAAGCTTGATCTAAACTGTAACATTTAGTGTCTTGGCAGCAGAACTGACCCTTAACCCTTCAATTCATCATTGTAATATCACAGCCTTTAAAGAATAATAATAAATAACGCTGCAGCATCATCATGCTCCTCCTGCTGCTTAAATATTTTGATTCCAAAAGAGACATGTTGTCATGTAATTTCAGGAGGTTAATATACAGAACATTTTAGAAACGTGCATCCTCGGTTTGTTATAGATAAATATTAATCACTTCCTGTGCTTTGTTCACAGATTAATGCCAGCTGTGGAGAAAACGACCGACACCAGAGCCTTTCCATCAGCAAGAGTGGAGATGTTGGATGCAGGTAACAAATAAACAAAGTGTGTTCACACCTGGCATTAGCATGTGTCTTGGTTGATCCGATCACAAGCGGAGAGCTCTAAGTACAGATGTGAATGTACCCAAGACACATTGAGGACATCCTGTGATCTGATCCCTCAGACCACATTCAGAGGTCGTCTTCGCCATACACGAAGAACCACCTACTCAACTGTCACATGTCGCATTTGGTCTTTGCATGCGGAAATCATTTTCTGCAGAGCGGGCAAGTGAGATCCGATCACAGTTAGCCATTTGAAACACATGTGGAGCAGGTGTGATCGGATCACCCAAGACGCATGTTAAAGTCAAGTCTGAACAGGGCCTGTGTCTTTATGTGTAAACAGTGTGCAGCTGTGTTTGTGTTAGTGGAATCAGCTGGCACCGTTCTAAAATCTAATTAAATGAGATATTTGTTCATTTAATGTTAACTGTGCTTGTACATGATATTTTATAATAGTATGGTACAATGTTATGTTACTGTTGTAATGATAATTTGGACACTACCATGATGCTACAGTACCATGGTACCATCTCATGTGATTACTATGGAATTACACCATCATGGTCATGACCAAATTACCATGTCAGTTGTTTATGGTATTGTCATGGTATGGTTTTCTAAGGGAAAATGCAGGATGAGAAATGAAAGCTAATGGAACAGAGGCCATCCTACCTTTGGCTCTCTGTGGCTCCACCAGGCAAGTGTAAATGTACAGTAAGTTTTCCCATGCCAACTTTCCATGTTGTCCACCACTTTTGTTAACGAGTCCTCTTTTTATTAGGTTTTCCTGTTTTGCCACTACAGTGATTATGACTTGAAAGCTACAGCGCATTTACTCAATTTATATACACACACAGAGCATATTATTATGGAACACATGCTATGATCATGTTCATCCCATCATGGCCACAGTTCACCATCTTCTAATGGCTGCTTCCAGCAGGATAATGCTCCATGTCACAAAGCTAAAGTCGTCTCAAACTGGTTTCATCAACATGAGTTCAGTGAACCTCAGTGACCTCCCCCAGTCTGCAGACCTGAATCCAGTAGAACACCTTTGGGATGTGGTAGAACAGGAGGTTGGCAGCTTGAATGATGTGATGAATCATGTCAACATGGAGCAGAAGCTCAGAGGAAGGTTTCCAACATCATGTGGAATCAATGACAAGAAGAGCTGAGGCTGTTTGAGAGTAAAGGAAACTATCCAGTGTTAGCATGATGCTCCTAATAAAGTGCTTGGTGTGTGTATATGGTATGGGTTGTTAATTGTTAATTGGTACAGGTCAGTTATCTTAAAATCCCAAAGTTTGTATTTCATTATACACATGTGACAGTGTTGCGGCGCTCATCTCTGTTTTTCACACTATTGTCTAGATCATTTATTTATGACATATAATTGACATATAATATCACTTGAGATCAAGCAGCTTAAAGGGCATAGATCCTTATTGTTTTCAAGTCTAAACCAATACAACCCAATATGTCTGTTAAAGTAGTTTTTGATTGCTGTAATCATTCCTCTGGTGTAAGCGATGGGCATCAAACCTGAAAGTCCCTGTTCAGCACAAAATAACAAGAATAAAAAAAAAAAATTCCCTGTCAGTGTCATTTTCAGCTTCCATTCAGAGCAGGTAAAACAGAAAACAGCTTGATGTGTGCACTTACCATCTGTTTCGCACGCCTCAACAGCTGCTTCCTTATCAGCGGTTCCTTGGGGGAAAACCCACATGTACCAGTCCTCCACCAGTGCAGGTTTCCGGTTCACATTCATCGCTGTCGGTGGGTTGGTGATGCCGTCAACTCGCCGGTCGATGAATGACAACCGTGTCCTTGCGTGGCCACGTTTCCTGAAGCGCTGCCTTGATCATCTGCTATCAGCTGTTTTGCATCTGCCCAGCTGATGGGTTGTTTGTTCTTTTTTGAAACGAAAAATATCTTTTCAAAGAGATAAAGACATAAATAAAGAATCTGGAACAGCATACTGAAATTGTTGTGTATTTATTATATTGTGCCTTCTTATTGTAGTGCTTTATTTACTCTCACTCACCTGTTCACACACACACACTCAGCTGCCTTCCAAGGTGCTGGTCTGCACATCAGGAGCAACTTCAGCATCGGTGTCTTGCCCAAAGACACTTTGACATGAGGAGGGGAGGGGCCGATGTTTGAACTGCCAACCCAGAGGTTAGTGGACAATCTGCTCTACCACCTGAGACACAGCAGTTTTTCTTTGTGTTGCAGTTGCAAGAAAATGTATGTAAACCCTTTGGAATGATCTGGTTTTCATACAGTGTGATCTGATCTGAGCCATATTCTCAGGATTCTTGAGCTCATTCCACAGCATCTCTGCTGGGTCAGGGTCTGGACTCTGGTCGGGCTGAAAAAGCCATTCTGTTGTGTTTAGGGTCATCGTCCTGCTGTATCACCCAGCTTCTATTGAGCTTTAGCTGGCAGACAGCCACCTTGACATTATCCCCTTAAGATAGCTTGGAATTCATTTTCCTCTCCCTGATGTCAATGTTTTCATGTTCTTTTTACTTCATATGTGTTGCTGTGTCCTTCTCAAACAATACAACCTTGGTTACATCAGAAGTGCTGTGGAGGGTCAGCAGCTTTGGCAAACTTCAGGTGTGCTTCTGTGTTGTACCTTTGGAGTCATCTTAGCCGAGCATCCATTCTTGGGAGAGTAGCCACAGTATGACTTTCTTCTGAGCTTGATGCAAATTGGCAATTCCTGATCGGAAGTCTTCTGAGATCTCCTGTTTCACTGATTGGGCTCCATCCTGTTGTGTCCCACAGGTTTGCTCAGTGTTCCCAGAATCAAAACCAAACAAGGTGAAGCAGCTATTACTGCTATTCCATCTGTGGAACAAGCTTCCTGGGTATTGAGGTCTGCTAAAACTCTTACATCTGTTAAAAACAGCTTTGAAAACATTATTATTTGCTGCAGCTTATGAATAGATTCCATATGTGACCTCCTTTTAATCTTTAACCATTTATTTGTTTGTCTTTGCTTTTGTCTCTATTTTTACTATTGTTTTTAAAAAAAAAAAAAAAAAAACTCTGATAAAACCTGAAAGAAAATAACTGATAAGAGGAGAGAGTGGAGGAGGAAGATGTGTTTAGTAAAAAAGCAAAGCAACACTTTAGGAGAACGTGGACATTTGAAATGACATAAGGTAATTTGACTCCACTGTGGTGGATGTGTGTGTCTGTGAGTGTGTGTGTGTTTAACCTCAAAGCTTTGCAGCAAGGTCATTGAGCAAGGAGCCTTCTTATACACAGCATGTGTATAAGAAACTCCACGTATGCGTACGTTAGTTCAGGATTTGTAAAATGCTGGTCACAGCCCTGGCCATGACACCTGATTTAAGGTCAACACTGCAGTACCATAAGCATGACTAAATGTCAAAAGCCTGCTTCATGATATAAAAGTGTTGGCTGGAGTGATGCCAGGCCACTAGAGGGGTTTAAAATGTCATGTTGATCCTGAAGGCAACATTTGAGGAAAGGTCATGGGGTCAGAATGGTTCACCCCCTTGACACATGAATGTACTCAGCAACTGACCCGTGAGGATGGATTTGGACATGTGACGGATGTATCAGCAGTTACCTGTTAAAAATAGGCAGATGTAGAATATTAGAAGTGCCATGGTGAGTCTTTGTTTGTGCTTAATGTTTGGCATAACCTTTATTTTGATGTTGCAGAAGGTGTCATAAAAAAACCTGTGTGTGGGAATTAAAATGCTTATTTTTCAACTCAGACCTTTTACAGTCAGATAGCAAAGACATGATGGAGCATTGCTTCTAACTGTAGAGTACAAAGGCTGTCTGATACATGGCAGAATTTAGACTAGTGCTTAAAGTGGGAAAAGTCCAATGCTACCCAGGAATGAATCCTCTCTCATTTTGTTTGTTAAGAAAAGCACTATTATACGAAATTCAACTTTATTGCCATTTCCACACATGCATGTAATACATGGACAGGTTTTATGTTACTTCCCAGTCAGATGGACGGCTTTTTGGATCAACCAAGAAAGAGGCAAATAATAATGATGAAATTTTTTAAGGTGCAGTATTTAGCCACTTGGTGGCAGCAAAACAAGCTGCAAACACTTCACTGACACATTAATATAAAGTTGTTATTGTGAACTTACTGGTAAACATCTGCCTATTAATACATCCAGCACATATGGGGCAGCACTAACATTCATTTAGACTGGTGTTTGTAGTCACCTGATGAATGTAAGCCCAATATTCATGCTGCTTTTAGCTCTGGTTTGCTTTCCATCACCTCCTGAGACAAAACATCTTCACCTCTTTAGCTGATAAATGCTCCACTGTGTTCACCAGCTAGTTGATCTGCTATTTGCTGCTGGGCATGTGGTGTACAGTGGATTTACCTGAGATTTTTCACTAAAAACAGTTGGGTGCTTGTGATACATGTCCCTCGAAGTGACTCTTTGGACTCTTTTTTCCCAGTTTTAGTTTGAAATTATTTACCTGTTGTGTCTGTTGTTGTTTAACTTCCTGCCCTTGTGTATTTCCTGCCCCACCGTGTGTCACCTGTCACCTCTGCCTCCCTTGTGTATAACTCTCAGTGTTCGCACCATACCTTTTTTTCAGTTTGTCTGCTTTGGTTTGCTGAGTTTCCGCTTTAGTTCCTGTTCATGTTTGGTTTTTCTTCCACTTCCAGTTCCTCATCTGCTTGTAAGTCTGTATTTTAGTCCTTAGTTTTTTTGCCAACTTCTTTTTATGCCTTCAGTTTTTAAACATGGTAACTGTCTCTAATGTAGTATTTTCTGGTCAATAACATTGTGGGACAGTTAAAAAGCAGTTTCACTGGAGAACAGTTTGCAGAGGGCAGCTGCCTGAGCTTCAGGAGACTGTGGTGGCCACACATCTAATGGTCAAAGACATCCCAGTAACTGTTGACCTGCTTTGGTGCTGATACATGAACATATAGATTAATACCTAACATGCACTGTTACAGTCTGCTTTACAAGCTGCTGTTGAATAAAGCTGGTACCTTCAGCACACAAAGTCATTTCTGCTGCTGTAAATGTAACCGTGCCGTCATCGTGCATGTTCCTACTGCTGCTCAACACGTTGAGAAATTAGCTTCTTTGCTTTCTTGTTACACATGTTACATCTTATTTGTTAAATCCAAACAAAAACGAAACTGTAAACACATGTTGTGGTTTCACAGGGGGACGTTTTCCTGGCCAGACCACAGGTGACTTACTTGTGCCTCCAGCGGTTTCCTGGCAACTGTCTTGGAGCTGTTGGGGAAACTAAATGCAGATAAACTCTTTGTAAAGGAGTCTAGCCTGAGGGAGGGATGAAACCTCCCTCCTGTGGTTCTGTTGATAATATACACCTGTAGTACAAGGATACACATCTGTAGTAGTTTATGGAGGATGTTTGAGATGTTGTAAGAAGGATAAAGGAGGAGGTATGAGCCTTTAAGCCCAGCTAAAGTAATTACTTTCCTCTTGTAAGAGCCTCTTCACATCGTGATTGACAGCAAAACACAATGTCACGCTGTTTTCTTAAGAACATATAGGAGGATGTCTTGAAATGCATCAGTGTGCTTTATGCCTTTGTGAGTCAAGGATGATGAGTCACGGTTACTCTTGTCCAGGTGATTTCACTACAGCATGTATAAAAACACTGAGAAGAAGAGGCTGTCTGTGCCTGTTTTCAAGTGTGACAATGAAACTCAGAAAGACTGTTTGTGGGTTCTACGTTACAGAAATTGTGTGTGTGTGTGTGTGTGTGTGTATAGAGGGGTGGGAAAAGGGGGTGGGTTAGAGGGGTTCATTTAAAATGTGTGATTGCAGAAAACGTTGACAGGATGTTATTTTCTTAAGGCCACACAGCCTCTGCCTGTGAGTGGGCTCCACACACCGCCGGTTGCTTTAGCAGAGTGACAGCCCGTTACACCTCTGTTCAGTGTCAAAGTGTCTTTCAGTGTGTTCGATGTGCTTCTGTGTGTTAGAATTTGTTAACACGGCAGCTCCTCCTCAACCAGCTATATACAACAGCAGACAGCATGCTGTTTACAGCCTGATGCTTCAGTATTAAACTCGCTGATCATCCTCATGTACTTTTACATAAGATGAAGTTTGAATGCAGGGCTTTAGCTTTTAATGGTGTATTTCTGCATCTGTGAATCAGTACTGTTACTAAGGGATCTGAGCAGTCATGTGAGTCAGCTCCCTGCACCTGGAATCCCCATTGAATTTCAAATCCAAAACTTCAACCACTCTGTCATCACAGATCTTTTGTTTTTTTGTTTTTGTTTTTCTCATTGATACAATCAATAATTGATTGGTTGCCTGCTGTTTCCTTAGACTCTTCAATGATCATATGATTTATTAGCCAGCTAAACTGAAGTCAGCCACAGGCCCAGTGCTAATCATCAACAGATAAGAGCATTGTGAGAAGAAAGAGAAAGAGTAGGTGTGTGATTGTGTGGGGGTTCAGTATTGCATATACTCTTCAAACGTATGAAGTGATTAATTTATGTGCTTTGGTTGAGAGGCCCGGCGCTCCACCCACGTCATTCCTCCTTGCTTTTCATATTGTTTTGAATTTAACATCTGGTAAGTGTTGAGAAATTCTTCCCCTTTGTAGCCAACACATGGTAGAAATCAACCAGCTGATCGTCTGTAGCCTGGTGAGTTCCACAAAGGAAGAAGTCAGAGGAAGGCAGAAGTGTCACTTACAGTGTGGATTTAACTTCAGCACTTCATTTGACGTTGAAGTTGGTTTCCACATCCAGACATGCAGACCGGGAATACAAGTTTGTCATTCTCACTGATTTGCCTTTGGCTTGTGATTTCAGGAGCTCTGGTAAAAGCAGTGGACAACATGGAGGGAAATGGAACAGCTTCATGGGTGAGAGATGCATGGCACAGGATTTAAGATATTTATTATTACCATGATATCTATAATCCACTGTCTAATGTCCTTCACTAGGAAACTACACCAATTGTCTGAACACGCTGCTCTGACACTGCATTCAGGTTATCTGTCCTTGTCTTTATGGTACTAAATACTGATAAAAAAAATATATATATATATCATTTGATCTGTACACTTTTATTGACTATCATGGCAACAAGTATGAACTGCACTGTTATTTATTTATCTTATTGTGGAAATTGTAAAAAGATGTGTTTGCCTTTGACTTCACTCACAATTATGTGGAAAATTGAAACACAAGCTGTGTTTGTATTATTTGGCAGTGGCAATTTAATGTACAAGAATGACAGTATGTTGTGTATTATATTTTTATTTTCTGGATTGTTTTTTTGTTTTGTTTTTCCCCCAGAGAACCATCCATCAGTCCCACTCTCTGTGTGCTGGTGAACAGGAGTATGTTGACCAGAGAAAGAGAGTAGTTCTGGAGTCACTCAACAGCCTGGAAATCAACTGTACTGCAGTAAGATAGAAATTCTTTAATAAACTCCATTTCTGTCTGTCTGCTGTGCCTGAGCTACCTGCTTCAGAGTTGGTGGAGACCATAACAGAGCTTAGAAAAGCGAACTTTAGACTGAGCGGTTGCCAGAAACACAGCCCCAAATGAAGTTCAGCATCTCATTTGACATCATAGGGTGTTTGTATTGTTTGCAAAGCATATCTAAACAGTTCAAATGCCACCAATAGCCCTAATGACCACTAATAACCTCATTAGGATGATAGATACTAAATAAATAAATACATTCTCCACAGCTGTTCCCTGCAATTAGCTTAGCAGCTGTAAAATTTAGCATCTCTCCATCATTTCTCCAATCAGGATTCCGTTCCCCACATCGCTCTGCTGGCATCAGGTGGGGGTCAGAGGGCGGCCGTGGGCCTGGTGGGTTCCCTCTATCAGATGGAAAAGGACGGTCTGCTGGACACTCTGCTCTACCTGGGAGGAGTTTCAGGTTCAACATGGTAACAGCAATGACACTGACACACATAAAATCAAGTTTGTGTATGAATGAGAGCTGAACAGATGGATGGCAGACGGATGACCAGCAATGTGTCCTTTGAAAAGGTTTTTGATCTTTGGTTGAGTTTTGAGATGCTGCTGAATCAAGTCTAGTTGAAAAAAACACACAGACAATGACAGTAGTGAGACGGATGTGACCTCTGGACCCTTTTCTACATTCAGGGAGACGTTACAGGCCTACAAACAAACTTTATTTATTTCATGATGATTTCTTTTAAGCCGTGTACCTGTCTGTCTTCCTCTGATAGGGCCATGGCCTCCCTGTACAATGACTCACAGTGGAGCACCGACTTGGACAGTGCAGTGGCCAGGTTGTCAGGGCCTGGGGTCAACCTGGAGCAGGCTCTGGCTTGGCTGAGCGAGAGGGCAGAGGAGGAGTTCTTCTCTCTCACCGATGTCTGGGGGGTCTTAACCTCTGCTGGGATCATGAATCAGGTACCAGGGCAAAGACAAGCACGTGTTTACTCCTAATCTTTCCCATTTGAAATGCAACACACTCTGTTCCAATGACTGAGGCAGTCCTTCAGAGATGAATCTTGTTTTTCATCAGATGGACTTACGACATCTTTCAGATGAGAGCAGTAGGAATGCCACCAACCCTTATCCCATTTACAATGCCTTAGAGAAGCACTGCTTTTCAACTGGCCCTATAGAAGGTATACACATGCATGTGCACATGTCACATTACGGTCTAAGTGAGTCATTGATTTGTTTTACAGGAAGTGTAAAGTAAACCCTCTGTCTCGTAGGGAAATGGTTTGAGGTGACCCCTCACGAGGCTGGATTCACAGAGATGGATCTCTTTGTTGAAACATCTCTCCTGGGCAGCAAATTCCAGAGCGGAGAGCTGCTGGAGAAGAAGCCAGAGATGGACATGGTCAAACTGCAAGGTGTGCTGTTTACAGGCAGTGCGGGTTTATGTGATAGAAACGGAGGAATGGTGGTGCGCAGTGGCCAAAGATGTGAAAAGGTGCAGCAAGTGCATCTTTGCCATTGCATGTCTTAAAATAATACGTTGACAGGACTGTCGGTAATGTTTGTATATCAGTCCTCATTTTCAAACTCTATGTGTGTGTGTGTGTGTGTGTGTGTGTGCTGAAATTGTGCAGGTTTTCTAGGTTGTGCATTGGCTCATGAGGATACCATCAGAGATGTCATCCCTCCCTGGCTGAATGGTAATCACAGTTGCATATATAAGCTGCAGGGATAAATCTGTGGCTGGTCTGAGCATCATTGTAGTATTTATTCCCTGCTCCATTATAACATGTATTATCTTACACACTTTCTGTGTGTGTGTGTGTGTGTGTGTGTGTGTTTGGTTCAGTGCCTGAGTATATAGACACAGCTGCTGAAGAGTACCTGCGTATATACAACACCCTTGATAAACTGGTGGTCCTGATCAGCAGTACCATTGAGGATCCTACTGGTCTATCTGACCTGAATAAGCTGCAGCTGACACTAAAAGGTTGGAGATAATTTGCTATCAAATTTCCCTCTTTACCAGTTCTACTCATTAAATCCAACTATTTTGGTAGCTGTAAGCTAATTTATGAAACAGCACGTACTGATACTCATACAGGAACATTTTTATTTATTTATTTATTTATTTATTTAGGCCTCTGATGAAAAAAGCCACAGTGCCCATTAGATCCTTATCTTTTTCAGACAAGGTAAACCATAATAAGTCTGCGCTGCTGGAGTCTAAGAGTTTGGAGGAAAGAAAAAGTGTTTTTCAGGCGTGGATTGTGGAGCTGCTGGCAGAGGTAGAGCTCTGGAGCCAAAGGCTGGAGGATGGAGCTTTCAAAACACATGGTCAGAGGCAGATAAACAGACAAACTGTTCAATATTATTTGACAACAGACACATATTACTAAAATGTAATGGAAACACTTGTATTTCTTTTCACTGTGTTCCCTCCCCCCCAGTCGCTTTGCTTACCACGCAAGTCCTTCCCCTGATTATGAGATGGGAGTGGGGAACAACCAGAAACTTCCTCTACCAATACCAAGGTGAGAAGGCAGATCTTTTCCTCAACAATAAGAATGAACTTTATTAAAGTAAAACATGTTCAGTCTGATGTCACACTCATGCTGTTCTTACACTTAATTAAACAAGACCTTTTAGTTATAGTGGTGAATCTACCAACTCCGCGGTTCACCTCGGCTGTACAGAACTTTGCAGCGTCTTCCTTCTTCTTTGTTTTGGTTATCCAGTTTTATTTCAGTCACACAGCTGTCTTCAGCATGGTTTCCAGCTGCAGCTGGCAGCTGTTTGCAGTGAAAAAGCTCTATAAACACACTACACACTACTTCCAGAGCACCATATAGCAGGCAGGAAAAAGTTTGTGACTAGCTGGTGAGCATAAGGGAGTTAGCAGACACCAAAACAGAGCTAAAGAGTGTAAATACTGAGTCCACACTGATGAGGTGACCTGAAACACAAATCCAAGTAAATGCTAATAATGTTGTTCTGTGTCTAATTCTTGAGAGGAACTTATGATCTCTCAAGGAGGTATGAAACATCACCTGGTGACATATAACAAAAGTAAAGAAACAGAAATAAGAGAAAGAAAGAAAGAAATAGGTGGATAGTGACACCAACTGTTCAGTAACAGGCAAATCCAAGACAAGTTCATAGTGATATTAAATGGTGGTAATACTTAACTGAAAATTTCTGTTGGCAGATTTCACCGTACCACCTTGCCTTTACTCTCAAGAAAGCTTCCACCTGATAGATGCCGGGCTGTTGATCAATGTGCCCTACCCTCCATTTCTGGGAGACAAGAGAGACATCGACCTCATCATCGCACCGGAGTACAGCGCTGGAAACATGTTTGAGGTACTGTGGAGAGAGAGTGTGTGTGTGTGTGTTATGTGTGCACTTTGGCCTGAGGTAACAATATTAGTATTCTTAACAAAACCAATAAAATCATTTCATTTCGCAAAACTGATCTGTTAGCTTCATGAGAGTGGGGTGGGATGATGGTCTCTCTGAGTATTTTATGTTTTAAGTTTTATGCTGTAAGATCAGAGTCTGAAACATTGTCCACCCCCTGCCTGCTCTCCTCACAGACTCTGACTCTTGCCAGAGACTATGCAGCTCAGGTGAACAAGTCTTTCCCAGAGATAGACGACAAAATCCTGGAGGAAAGAGACTGGCCCAGGGACTGCTATGTGTTTGAGGGAAAAGAGAAGGAGCCCACGATCATTTACATGCCACTCTTCAACAGACAGAACTGCAAAGGTTTGTTACACACACTTTCAGATTTGTCCTTAGTGATTTTTCCTTTCAGAAGCAGAGCTGCTCTGCAGGCAAACATAAACTTAAATGGGCAGAAACAAAGAGGAACCATAATTTTTTTTGGCATCTAGCTAAACAGAAAACTTGTTTATGGATATTTTTTTTGTAAATAATTTAGCCGATACAACAAAACTATTTTAAAGCAACAGTGTGGCTTATCCTTGAGTTAGCTGGGAAACTGTGTTTGATGATTTCTGATTTGCTGTTTTGTATTTTTGTCTAATGTATTCACCAGCATGGATGCATTTTTCTCTGTACAATGAAGTGTCTTCTACCCACCTGTGATTGGATCCTTACATGTCTTCACTGTTTTGTGCAGATGCAGAGGAGTTCAAAGCAAAGATGGAAGAGTTCTCCACCTTTCAGCTTCCCTTTGGCCAGGAGAAGATCGAGTTTGTGTTGGAGACGGCCAAAGCTAACATGAAGAACAACAAGGAAACTCTGCTGAGGGAGATCAACAAGGCCGTTCTCCGCCGAGAGAACAAGAGGTAGGGATGGGCCTGAGTGGGAGGGGGTGTTAAGTATAGCACTGTTAATGTTGGTAAAACCTGAATCTCACATTTCTTTTCAGTATTTAATTTCTGAGCTTGGTGTGTCTGAGGAAACAGTGAAACAGTTAAACTCCAAATTCATTCAGATTAAACCCATAGAAGGCAAACAAGCTTGTTTTCTCCCCTTAAAGAGAGGCAGTTCATAACTCGTGTGACAGGTCTGGACCACACGTGAATTTCTAAGAGAAGATCCTAAAACTGGTGAAGGCCACAGATTCTCTGAAACCACCTCTATATACTACTCACAATCTCTTTGCACAACTGGTTCTTGGATGAGGCCCAATCTATGTGGAAGGACTCACTAAAAGGAGTTTATGTAATATCTGTGTGTCTGAGACAGAGAGAGAGAGATGTGGATGGCTGATGGATAAATAACTGACTCATCAGAAATCTAACGTGCTTTTCTCTATTCTTCTCTCTTCCAGGAAGTCTGTACTCGCCAGATCTTTGATTTAATCTTTTTGCTTTGCTGTGAACTGAGCTTTGTGGTTTCATAATGATTATGAGTATACGTTCTCAGACAGACACAGCCACGGGAGACAGAGAAAACATAATATGAACAATACCTAATCATGTGATGTATGCATGCCATGATGTCTGCTAAAATAACTGACTGAAAGTTTAGATAAATGTCAGTTACATATGTGACAGTATGTCTTCTTGAAGGTTTACTGTACTGCACATACACACTATTATATTAGCATGATACAATATAATACCATATAATACCATATAATACCATACTTCCGACTTTATGACTTTGTTTTTGAGTATCTTCAGTTTTACCTGACCTCACTATCTCCATCGCTTTGCTACTGATCTCCCAAAGCTCCTGTGAGGCCTTTGCAGGAAGGTGTAGTTCTAGAGGCAGGTGCAATAGATTAGCTCCTCGTCCTTCACTGATTGTTGGACTGAAGAGTCAGACAGAACAGAAAAGAACCTGGCTGATTGTAACTTTTCCTGAAGCTCATCAATACAGCACTAGGACTGTGACATGCCTGGTCGTGCTACAGTATGTGTTATGTTGAGGTCCAGGCTGGAGAGCCACCAGCTTGGCAATGAAGTAGGCAGTTTTGAAGACGTTCACCATCTTTTCTTTTACTGCTGCGTCCATTCTGTCAAAAGCTGACTCCAGTGCTCCTCTTTCTGACTGAGCTCTTGCTCGTAGAGCATCTTTAGCTGATTTGTGTGCAGTCGTGATTGCATTCTCTTTGATGCTCCTCACTCTTACGTTTTCTCCAGTTACCCTGTGGAACAGGCTGTTCCCTATATGGGCTGAGCTGGACAGCTCCTGCAGGTTTTGCAGTACATTAACTGTGCCATTTCATCACTACTCAGTGAAAGGAAATTTTCTTTTTTGTTATCCTTCATACATCACATCCTTGTTTCTGTGGAGAAGTTGAAAATAAAGTCATTTGTTCATGCGTGACTGTTTTCTCTTAACAATTTACATTAAAGATTAGAGATGCTGCTTTCAGTCATTGTAAATGTTTCCATGGTGAAATGTGCCTTTGCAAGATCGCTTGTTTATTCAAAGTTTATTCATTCTAAACATGTGCTGCGTCAAAGTTGCACCTTCAAGTATGAAGTCCATAGGATGAACGGTTCTGAAGACAGGCCAAGGACAGACAGAGATTATTTTGCTTGCACAGATATGTGCTGCATGCTGCTGTCCTGTGTCTGTATTTCTTTACATTCTCAGTCATTAGTTTGCTTAGTTGTGAGGCTGTTATGATCAGCCCCTTGGTGACTGCTGTTGAACTCTTTTTGGACTATCCTGGACTCTTGTTTTGGTTCCTTGGTTTCATTCAGCATTTCCTGTTTTATTTTGAAGTCTGGTTCCTTGTATATCTGTTCCCAGTCTACTTCCTGTCTTTGTCTCTTTCCCTTGCTTGTTGATTGTCTGCCCCACCCTAATGTGAAACACCTGTTGCCCAGTGTAAATCTCATTGCTCCCCTGTTTCCTGGTCGGTTTGTCTGTTGTCAGCCCAGTTGTCATCCCTGGGTTTGTCCCTGCTGTCCTGCCTGTGCTTACCTCCAGTGTGTGCTCCTCATGTCTTCCTGTGGACTTACCTCATGTCTTCCTGTGGACTTACCTCATGTTTTCCTGTGGACTTGCCTCAGACCTACAGGTAAGAATCCCTGAGTTTTCCTTTGAGTTTGTGTTCCTGGGTTTACTTTGTGGATGATTGTGGATTGTGGATTGAGTTTTATTTCCTTGCCTCTTGGACTTTGTATGCTAGTGATTTATTGTTATTAAAAGTAATGTTAGCAAGGAGCTAGTAACTTTCAATCCAAAACAATACACCTTGTAGGCCTACCTGGCTTCAATAAAGACCTATTGGTGGATCCTCTGAGTTTAACCAGTGCAACAGGTCGACTGAGGGGATAGATGGACCTGTGTTATACAGAGCTTTTCCACTGGAACATTTCAGGTTCATGCTGGGTGAAAGTAAGGTCTGTTGTACTCAGTGGTCAGTGCTTGTTTCAGGTTGTCATTTGCTAAGTGATAGTTCTCAGTGATCAGATGTGTCCTCAGTGGATCTTGGGTGCAGTCACACCTGCACTTAATGTTGTTCATCTGTGATTAGATCACCTGAGATGAATGTTAATGCCAGGTCTGAAAAGGGCCTTGTTGTTGTTGTTGTTTTAGATGACCCCCCTCTCAGTGCTGAGTCAGGGCACATTCTCTCTCTTCCTGTAGTTCTGCCCTCAAAGCTGTGGTTTTACAGGGGATTATCATGTTGGCATTGATGATGCATCTTCCTCTTAAAAAGAAAAAAAAGCTCCCTTACATGAAAACTTTTGACAGAGCTTTGCATCTGGTATTGTAAGGTCTGTGCTGGAGAACAGTGAAATGCAATACATCCACATATTGTTCATACATACAGTACATCCCCCAATATTCTGTTTAGTATGTCACATTGAATCTTACACCCACAGCTTTGCTCTGAAAGGAGAAACCCAAACCTAACGCTAGAGGTCGCACAACATCCACAGGAGAGAGTTTCACTGACTGTCAATGCAGTGAGTGTTTGATCAGGGCCATCTGCACACATCTCACTGCATCCACAGTTGGTTGCTCAGCGACTATGTCAGTGTAATTTTTTTTTTTTTTTTTTTTTTTTTTGTAGGAAATAAAATGAATCACTGGGCTGGGTGTTTCTTTTATGAGCCAAATTCAGACAATTATACCCAGATTTTAATTCTCTTTTTAAAAAAAATGAGACTGGCAAAACAGAATTGGAATCTCACAGTGTTTGCTTATAATATTTTATATTTTATATTTTATAAGCCCTATAGATGTACATCTATATCTATATGCCCAAAACAGTATTATATATGTGTATGTCTGTATCACACATGTATATCATTTAGTGGTTTCCCATTGATAAGTTAACTTTTTTTCTCCTTGCTTTACGATTATTCTGTCATCCCTGTCAGTGTCTTGTTGTCTCCCTCTGTGAGTACGTGCGCTCTTGGTGCGCTTTGCGTTGTCAGTAAAGTTGCCTGATCCGCCGCAGACGAACCGTGCGCCACTAACACCCGCCCGACCCAAAGGAGAAGCAGAAGAGCAAAATGCGCGTTGAAAGATTTTACAGCTGATTATTTTTTTTCCTCCCACGGGTGGACAAATAAATAGATGAGAAACGCGGGTTAAAATAAATAAAAAATTAAATGAATTTTTAAAAAAAAAGCTGAAATGCTGCCTGAGCACCAAACCGGGAAGCGAAAGAGGACAACGCTGTGAGGGCGGATCTCCCCTGCGAGGCTTCAGACCTTCTCGGCGCTCCGTGACGGAGAGACGGGGATGAGGAGAACCAAAGAGGAGGAGTGGGAAAAAAAAAATGCTCAAAGTTTGGCCGTGTCGTCCGGAAGTGTGAGCCTGCAAAGTGAAGTCCCCGCAACAGCTGCAGAAAAATGAGCGTGAATTGAACGAAGAATGCGTGTCGTTTGGGATTTATCTGTGATTTTACACACATATATCATCTGCACGTCATCAGGTAAGGAGGCAACAGGAGCTGCGGTCCTTCAGAAATGTTAGAACAACATGGAAATAGAAGAGAAAGATTGGATTGATGCCATTGCGAATATTAAGTTACCGTTCAATAGTTATAGTATTTTGGAGACAAGCTCACCTGCCCGTCAGGTAAACCATTAACTATAGTGATTCCACTTTTTAAAAAATGAAGTGTGTGGTTTACAGTATTTATGTGGCAACAGGCTCTTTGTGGCATCAGCCAGTGCACACTGGTCACATCCATTCCCTCCAAACTCACACATCACAGTCCAGCATTTTGATCAGCAGACTCATGCATTTGGATGCACTCACACACACACACACACATACACACACACATACACACACACATGCACATCATAGTGGTGGCAGCATACAGTATACCACAGAGCATAAATCCACAGGCTGACTAAATTGGACTGTGAATATAAGTAGCTCATGCATGTCGCTGTCATGCTGCAGCCTGTGTCAAAGAGCTCATTCAGCAGGGCCGTGTCAGTGAGGCAGCCGTCCATTTAGTCAGATGGACTACACACAGAGAATCCCACTATGGGATGAGTCAGAATTTCATACTCATCACGGGCCGAAGCTGTCAGCCTTGGACTTCGTGACAAAATGTGAGAGTTTGGGCAGCTGATGTTTTCAAACAGATATGCAGACAGCAGTGTCATCTCTTGATAACCCAGCGAGCAAGGAATATTCAGCCGGCTGCTGATTTCTCTTTCTGTCAGGCAGCAGCATCACAGCTCGGTTGAACATGAGCTGCAAAACTCTCCTTTTTTTTTTTTTCGATGGGACGATCTGAGTTTCTCAGCAGGGTGCTGGTAATGTGCTCACTGACTACGCCTGAAAAGGTTCAAAGGAGGTTTAATTTCACAGTGATGAGCTGAAATAATAAATAGAAAACAGAAGCTGAAGTGACTATTTACTGATCTGAAACATTAAACTGCACAGGTGCTCTGACTTCAACAGTTTGACCATGTGGGCGTTTGGTGCAGACAGCTGCCCTTTAAAGTCTAAACTTTGCCGTGGCAGGTCACAGCTCTGCAGACGTTCCCTGTGCACGTCTGTCCTTATTAAATTGATCTGCTCTTTGTTCTTAAAGGTTTTGTCTAAGTGGAGTCAATGGCTCAGTCATTTAGATGCTTGAAAGGCAGAGGCTTGGAGCGACCCAGACATTGGACATTGGACTCTCTTCATAGATGTCTTGTCCCTGTGGACACTTGTGGTTACTGCATCCCTAAAAAAAAAAACTCCTGCAGCCCAGAAAGCATTAGCACAGCCCTGACTGTACAGGGAGGTCCAGAGGGGGTGGGGAAGTTAAAGGACTGTAGCTCAGGGTGTGTCAGCCGTTTTCTGTAGACTGCTCGACTTTCGAAGCAGTGGTGTAGAGTAAGGAACAGGTGAGTGCGTAGAGAGGGTGTGACCGTCCTGGGGCCCACGCTGCGTGGGGGCCCCTACTAAGCAACTTTTTGGTTAGACTTCAACAGCATATGCCTGTCGCTGACTGAGTGATTAAGTTTTAAAAAGGGACTGTGATATATACAAAGATCGTTCACGTGTTTGGATTTTGTTATTTAGGAGGATGATGGAATACAAAAATGGACAAGACTAAACTACAGCAGGCTGGACAGGGACAACACCTGGTGACGTTTCTGTCCACAGACCTGCTCCTCACTGGATACTTTTGTGTTTTTGGCAGCATTCTGAGTAAACTCTTGACTGTCGTGTGTGAAAATTCGAAATAAAAATACCTGCATGATTTTATGCATTGCATTACTGATATGACTGGCTGATTGGATAATTGCATGAATAAGTAAGTGTTCCTAATAAAGTGCTTGGTGAGTGTAGACATTGACTTGACATAGTGTCACCAGTGACTGCACCTGTCTGATTGGTTATATCTGTCCTCCATAAACTGCTTTCACACACGAACCGCAAACGTTTCTAGACATTACCCAGAGGAGCTGCAGGTGTGAATGCAAATGTCCAAATTAGCTGAACTGGACATTAAAAGGACTTTTGCCCTCCCAGGTCGATAGTATAGAGTCTGTGAAATCTGCCTGAGCCGATGTGTGAATAGAGCAGGTCATTGTCTGGAGGATCCACAGTGAGTGAGTGGGTGTGTTGATGACGTCTCTATCCTGCCTTCTGCACGCTTCGTGATACTGTTGCCTCAAGGAATGCCTCATGTATAGGGTGAAAAGAAGGACAGAACCCTGTGGAACTCTATGACTAACTCTTGTGTGCATGGAAGAATCATTGTTAACATGAACAAACTGCAATCTTTTCGCTAAATATGACGTAAACCTTCCTTTAATCCCAATGAAATGTTCCAGGCCATGTAATAAAATCTCTCTACGTCCTGATTCAAACCTTCTCACACACCACTCCTTTGCAGTTAATCACATAATTGGTTTGCAACATCTTTTTCAAGGATTTTAGAACTAAAGAAGAGGTTGGATGGAGGTCTATAGGTGGCTAAAACATCTGGATCAAGAGAAAGCATTTTCAGTAGAGGTTTAATTACTGCAACCTTAAAAGCCTGCAGTGCATAGCCTGTTAAGTATCCTTAAACAGCTTATTGGAATAGAGTCTAAAAGGTTGATGGTTTAGATGAACAACCAGTTGAGGTTATCTCAGACAGATCTATAGGAGAGAAGTATAAATCCAGGCGTAACAGTCAAGGCCACGGTGCTGCACAGTGCATCTGTGCCAGGTGTGGGAAGGAAGTGATGAATTTACTCTCTAATAGTGAGAATTTTATTTGTAAAGAAGCTCATGAAGTTGTTATTACTACTGGGAGTGTGAATGGCTCAATAGATCTATGACTGTCAGCCTGGATTCAGTGCTGCCAAGAAGCCTGGAGTTCTTATTTTCCCTCTCTCTCAGTGATGAATAACAGGCGGTTCTGGTATTACAGAGGGCTTTCTTTTATATATTATTAGACTTTCTTCTCAGGTTAGACCAAGTTCGTTTCCATTGGTGGAACACCATCTTTCAGCTTTTTGCAATTTCTGCTTTAAAGCACACATTTGTGAATTGTACCTCGGAGCCTCCTCTGATTCACTACAGGGGCTACGGCTGTCGAGTGTCGTACGCACTGAGGCTGCAGCACTATCAACAAGACCAGCAACTCGTGTGGGAGGAAAGTTGAGATAGCTGCCCCCCCCGCATTGTATTGACACATGGAATTGGAGTAAATAATAATGTACAGCAACAATTCTTTGCTTAAATTTGCTTACAGCAGTATCAGATAATGTAATGTTTTTTTTTCTCCAAATGCCGTGCAGTCCATTATTGTGAAGAGGGTTTTGTGAATATATTATTAAATGTCCAATTTCTATGCCATATGTCAGGACAAGATCGAGGGTGTGATTAAAAACAGCGACTGGGTTCCTTTACATTTGGAGAAAGTTGAGTTCAGTTGTGAATTAAATGCAGAGCTAAGGCCGCTGCTGTCAACATTTACATGGATGTATATATGAAAGCAATCGGAGAAGTCCAGAGACGGCTCATTAAGTTCACACGTGTTAAGCCAAGCTTCAAAGCCTGCTGCTCTGCTAAAATTTTATAACCACGACGGCGTCTGACGAAATCACCACACACGAGTTAAATACTGACACCGCTGTGCTGTGATTTCAGCTATCACATTGTGCATAGGTGCTTTTTGGGAAACAAACAAGAAAACAAAAAAAACAAAGAAGTTGTTAAAGGGGTGTGAGAGACTCTAAGCTGACAACACTGTCCATCTCTGTCCATGTTTAAATCACAGGTTAAAGTGTCCACATACAGTTAATTCTGACAGGAAAAAAGGGTCGTTTATCAGTCGTTCCATGAAAATGTTTTTGAGACTCCCAGCCATCAGCCGGTCATAGTAACAGGGACTAACAGTCTAGATGTATTAGGTTGATACAGACATGTACATTCTCATGGGCTCTGCTCAGTAGCTACTGTTAGTAGCTGGAAGAGCTACTTTTAGCAAATATTAGAGGGTGTCACAGTGGGGACATTTTCCTCCTCTGCTCTGCTCAGTCCTGATTTTTTCTTCTTCTCCTGATATTTCTTCCTGTTCTGTCCTGGTTCTCTGGGTGACTGCAGTTCTGCCTCAACCCATTGGTGTCACTTTTACATGAGTAATTTTCTACCAGGCCAATTATTAGTGAGCCAGTACCCATTACTATTACCCATAATAATAGTTAAGATACATATTCATGTTAATCGTATAACGTGGCTCTTAGATTCAACCTCTCTCACGTAAAGGTATAATATCTGGCATATTCTCTTTCATGATGGCTATGTTTCGATCTGAGGACTCTTTATAATGTGAAGTTTCCATATTATCTTTCTGCATGCGTGGGCGTCCTCCAGGTGTTTCCTCAGTCTATAGCCTTGCAGATCAGATGAACTGCAGAGTCTAACCTGTCAATAGGTGGGAATGTGAGTTCAGCATAGCTTAGTAGTCAACTGCAGCCTTGTTCATGTTTGGTTTCATGTGACCTGCTTCTGAATTGGTGCAACTCAGATTCCACCGTTCAGATCCAGCCATCAGATCCCAGCGGCTCTGTTTTAATTGTGCTGCTTGCTGCTGCTGCCAGGCAGAGTGGGTGCAGCCTGCAGAGCTGGGTGGCAGCAGAGCTAAAGCACAGTCAGAGGCAGCCTGAGGCCAGAAACACACAAGACATGCAAGTGTGAAGTAACGTGTACTATGGGAAACTGTGTGTGTGTGTGTGTGTGTCGGTGCAGGCCCATCACAGGGGACTCCCTCCATACGCCACGTGAATGTATGAACAAATCTTCATTTGACCTACTTTGAACGTTTTATTACACGTTTATACATTTTCATGAAAAGTCTTCAAAAGAGCTGTTTTTTTAAGGAAAGTTATGATTAAAAACCAGTTTAAACTCTAGTAAAGAAATATGTTAACATCGCTGCACATTTATTATAAATAAACAGTGGAATTCTTATTTTCTGCTTCAGTGCCCCTCTGACTCTCTGATATGCTCTAAAAATGCACACACATGCAAAGATATATGTGTAGATATATATACATATCATTTATTAACTGAATTTGTCTCCTCTTTCTGTTTTTCCTTTCTCCCTGCAGCTCAGCCTATTACATCCAAGCTTGATGAGGGTTGGTGGGCGTATAAGGACGTTGTCCAGGAAAGCTTTGTTCCAGGTAATAGACCATCACCCACCTCATACACAGCAGGATTCAGCAGCAAATGCTATGATCAGTTTTTTTTTCACTTTCACTTTTTTCCCCCTACAATTGGTGATAATATAAGACTTTGGTATAAATAATTGAACTGGGGAGCGTGTTATTTTAGGCTGAAGGAACAGCAGTCCCTGTTGTCTACGATTATGGATTATGATTCATTCAGTTTGAGGGTGTTCACAGCTCTCGGATCAACCTGTGGTTGTAAATGACAAAGAGAGAGATTATGGGCTAGTGTTTGCCCAGTGGATGTTTTAGATGGGTTTGATACAGCACTGCTCTGTAAGTGTTTGTCAAGACTTTTCATAATGCGTCCTCGTTTGTTATCCTGTTAGACAGCACCAACAGAACAGTCAACATCCAGTCACTAATCTCCTCTGCGTTTTAAGTCGTCGTTATAATGCGACTAGAATAGAATTTATTATGTTTTTTCTTTCCTAAGCACTTCTCTTGTTTGTTTTATTGAAATCGCTGTTTGTTTGGGTTTTTTTTTTTAACAATGTAAAATCAGGCAGAATAAGTGAGCATGACCCTGGCAACAAAGGAAGTATTTTTCTCTGGAAAACTCAAGGAGACAATCAGTTTAGTTTAGTCCTTTAGGCCACTACAGTGCAGTGTGTAGTCTGCACTTAACAGCACTTTTAAGCCAGGAGGAAACTACGCAACATTTATGCCTTTTGAGGTGGAAACTTTTAGTTAAGAAATTGTGTTGCCTCTAAGGTGCTTAAAATTTATCAGATGAAAAGCGGAGAAATGAGCCACATCTTGTTTTGCAGACCACTTTTATGGCCGCACTAGTGACATGGTTCGGGGGACAGCGGTGTCAGTCAGTGTGAAATTTATGTACAGATAGCTGAGGTGCCCAAAGGATGAATGCAAATGACTATGATGGTCCCTTACATCTGCTGCAGACGTTTTCAGAGACTGACACAGCGCCTCAATTATTCTCCCTATGATTTCTAAGGTGCTTTATGGAGGTTTAATCACAATGCATGTCACGCTGAATCTAAATATATATGTATCGTGTCTGTTTGTTTAGTTCTGACTGAGTAAAGAGTCCCAGAAGAAGTGCATTATTTGACACAAATTTCAACAGTCTGGTTAAAGTATTTTAACTGCCTCCATCAGCTGTGTGTCGCTGCTCCCGCCGCTGACTGTTACAAATGTGTATCACATGATCTATAAATGAAAAATGAGATTTATAAATGCTCAATCATTTGTGTGTAATTTTGGGTATTTTGGGGAAAATTGGACATTTGGACACAAATTGGACATTGGGGCTTTTGTTGAATTCATGTGTAATTTCAAAGCAGGAATTAGAACTAATACATTTAGCAACTACAGACTCTGTACAGTGTGTGTGTGCGTGCGTGCGTACGTGTGTGTCAGTCATCATGGCAAAATGTGGTCCCGGAGACAGCTACTGTAGTGGGGACTACCACAGAGGTGGCTTTGAGCACTGGATTGTCTGTCTGTCCGTGGACAAAGTTTGTCACTGTGAAAGCATCACAACTGTCCAGGGTGCATTCGCAAAACTTTACAGGTGTGTAGCTGGGATCAAAATGGAGTTGGAATACAGGTGTGGTGACCCATGATTACTCAGTACTCATGGGTAAGAACATGAACATGTTGATGGGCGTCTCGGCTCGGAGTGATCCCATCGCAAGACGGTCGGAAAGTGACTGTAAATATTTTTTCTGATGTTTACAACAGTAAAATACCATCTTGACTTAACTGTGACATTCTGCTGTTGAGATGTGGAGACTGGGACGGACACAGCATGTGATTCACATTGTTTTCATACACATCACACCATTCAGTGAGCCCTCGTGCCCTCTGGATTAGGCGTTGTCCTGTTTCTCCTCTCATTTTTTGGCTTTTTCCTTTAATGTGCCGCCTCGTCTGTATCAGCCATTAGAAATGAACTGCACGAGATGCTATGGAGCCTTTTCACCGGAGACATTTTGACTTTGTCAGTGATAAAGAGTAGGTGGAAGTTATAACACTAATGATGGCCAGTTTCAGGGCTCTGGAAATGTGCATGTTGCTTCACTAACACGGCTTGCTGGGACATTTTAAGAGCTTGTTGCTGCCTTTTCTGCTGTGATTGCAAGCCTAAAGGAACAGTTCAACATTTTGGGGGGAAATAATCTATTTGCTTTTCTTGCCAAGATTTAGATCAAAAGATGGACACCACTCTCTGCATCTGTACTGCAAATATGAAGCGACAGCCATCAGCCATCAGGTTAGCTTAGCTTAGCAACACAGCGTGGAAACAGGGGGACACACAGCCTGGCTCTGTGTGATGCTGAATGTCCTCCAGGATGTGGCTCAGTCACCGCTCCTTCACGGTTTCAGTGTCTTCTGGAAACATTTCAGAAGCAATTTGTAGTAAAGTAGTAGTCTGTCACAGTTGTGGTCAATAACCTGTATTTATACTGATTTTATCAGGCAGTGTTATGGTTATAAAATATTGATGCGATCAACACTGCAGTGCAGCAGTCTCAGAATGACTGATCAACATGTAGTATTTATGAGCCACGATGAAATCACTCTTCTAGACTTGTTTTGTTGTCTGACAACAAACATAGAAATCTGTCAATGAGAGCAACGGAGCTCATGAATTTAGTTTTATCACAACAACACAGCGTAAGGGGATCACGGAGCAAAATCAAGGGGATGAAGAGAAAAAGATCTTCTCTCCCCCTCTCTCGTTTTTCCCTTTCTTTCTCCTTCACTCTTTCACTCTCTCTCTTCTTTTCCTTCCCAATAAAGTTTCCTGTACAGGCCAGTGTACCACACGAAAGCTATCACTGTCAATAAATACAGGAAAAACAGCCGTGAATGAGGCCATGGTCATTGCCAGCAGCCACAACAGAGCCAGAGTGCAGCACAGCTGGATCCAGTGGACATTGGCCTTAAGATGTTAGACATAGGTTTTTTTTTTATGGAGCTCTGCAGCAGATGAAATCAAGAAGTTTCAGTGGCCTCTGGTCAACAGTGTCACATCTGTTTTCTAACTTACAGATTTATTCGTTTTCATCTCTTTAGTAAACAGAGACATTTGATCAGTTCCATTCGTGTCTTTCAGCCTTTGTTTATCACTGTGTTGGTATGCCGTCCACTCCTTCTTCTTGCCCTCTGTCGTTATTCTCCCCATCGCTCTATCTGTCTTTGCTTCAGGCTGTGAGGAGCGTCTGGTTCATCCTTAGTTGTACAGTTCTTATGTATATTTGATCACATCTGTGTCTGGTTGTCTCCCTGTGTCCTTTTATCTTCTCCCTCCCCTTGCCTTTATTCTCTCTCATCTCCTCTGGCCTTTCAGCCCCTCTCCTCCTCAGTTCCTTCTTTCCCCCCCCTCTGCTCATTGCTGGTCCATTTTTCCTTTGCCCCTTCTCTCTTTTTTTTCCTCTCTCTTTCCCACGAGCATGCTTCCCTCGTCTCGTCCACAGACACCCATCTTTCTCTTTCTGTCTGTCATCCCTCTCACTTCTCGTCTCTGGCTCTGTTCCCTCCGGCTCACTCTTCCTTCCATCCTGAATGACCTGGAGATGTTGCTATCATTCATTTGAATTTGCTCACGACGTGAAGCCCATTCAGAGCCTCAGAGGAAATCTCAGACTGAGCGCTTTGGTCAGAGATGGCTGCTCCGTCAGCATTTACCTGGACATGTGAAGAACAGACAAAGACTGATTGATAGATCTTGTTGGTCAGGCTAACCCAAAATGTCACAGTATCAGAAAAGCTCATGTCCTTGCTTCCAGCTTCCTGCAAAGAAAGAGATCGAATAAACCAAACAGGCTCTAGAGCTTGGTGCTTGTAGAATTAGGTTTATACTAGGATGAGGACAATTTGAAGAAGAAGAACATTTTCTATGTAGAACAGGAAACTGAACAGATTTGACTTTTTTTTTTTTTTCTTTTAAGAATTAACATTATTTCTTTTAACAGTTAACATAATAGATTTTCTTGGCCGTGTGGGTGCAGCAGAACAAGAAGACGACATTGAGTATTTATCAGCTTATGAAGCTTTTAAGGCTAACATGTTAGCAAACAGCTGCCTGTTTACACTCCCAGCAGACCCCACACAACATTAGTATTTTGGTCTTCATCATCTCCTGAGGAAAAAACATCAGGCTCAGACAGGCAAGCTGGTACAGGCAACAGGAAACAAAAAGCAGCAAGCAGGCACATGGGAAAAGACACTGGAACATCTCATAAGCATGGCTGGTGGTGATGGCAGGTTTAAATAGTGGCTGGGGTAATGAGGAAAATTGGTACAGGTGCATGAGATGCTCATGTGATAGCAGATAAACAGGTAAGGAGGTGGGTTAGGAGACGAGAAATGTTTGGGGATGTGGTGGGTGGATGGGAAATCGCAGCTTAGTCTGGCTCTCTTGGGGTTATCTGGCTTCAGTGAGCTTAACATTGTCCCCTGTATCAAGAAGTTTGTTATTAACTGGCTTTGTTAATCCTGGATTTATTTATCCGGCTATGAACATGTACATGTAAAAGAGGCAGAGCTGTTAATTACAAACAACATCATCAGAGCTGTGAATGAAGGACTTAAACTGATATGAATAGGAGAGGAAACAGTGATGCCTGTGGGGACATTTGGTTATAGCGACAGCAGAAAGTCATATTCCTCCTGGTGAAATGTAAACAGTATGATCACATAACTAGAATAGAACAAGAAGCTGTAGAAACACTAGAGATCATTTTAAAATGTTAAAGGAAGGCTAAGGATATACTGTAAATAAGCATAGGATTAAGTGTCTTAGTGTCTTTTGTCTAGTGTGTGTCTATTTTCTTTTATGTCTCATGATAAACAAACTATTATGAATATGAATAGACATCAAGCATTTACAAGTCAGGTCAGACTGTTTCTGCTGCCAAAGCAGAAGAGAGAGGGGGAGGTAAGTAGTTACTGTGTGATAAGGTCAGTCCGACTGGCTTGTTGCTTTGATGATCACTGTCAGAAATCCTGCAGGGAATGGAAAAAAATCTTTGTGCAATTAAATGATGCTGTGATCGTCATGATGTAGTTGTTTGGTGTGAAAAATGTAAAGCTTGGAACAACAAAATTATTCTACTGATCTCTAAAATGATCTCTCACTCTGTCACTATTTGTCACTTAAATGTAAACAGTAAACTTCAGTCTGTATTGGGATCCAGTAGGAATGATGACTCTGTGTTTCCAGTGATCTGATTGGTCGGTCGTTGGACTATTGGCAGGTTTTGATCTGAAGTTAACTGCTTCAGAGCAGGTTAGCTGTGAAGAATAGGTTACCATGGTGATCTGCCTCGGTTAAAAGTGAGCCAGCTTTGTGATACCAGACATCCTGAGCTAAGCACAAAGAGAGCTGGGTAACTCACTCATCTTGCTTTGTGGTACAGGCCCAGGTTTTGTCTCTTTCTTAATTCTTTCATGACGTTTAGATGGAACATGAGAAACCTTGTTATTCATCTCCCTGTAAATATTACTCTAAGGTTTCCCTAAGCCGGGATATATGACCTCATACATGTCTCTGAAACCACGATAAAGTGTTTACGTGCTGATCTGGATTAACTGTGGCCTTCCAGTGAGGAAGTGCAGGACCTGGTTGCAGAGGAAGGTGTTTAGATCTAGCTGGCCCCGCTTCAGGTGTTGTGGGGTGATTGTGTTGAAGGCTGAGGTAAAGTTATTCAATAGCATCCTGACATAAGAGTTCTTTCTCTCTAGGTGGGACAGGTGTGGGTGGAGAGTAGGTCTTACAGCTTCCTAAACTGTAAGACCTACTTCCTAGACTCCAGAACTTGTATAAAGGCACCAGTATTTTGGTAGTTTGTACTCACTCTATCAATCTCCAGAAGACCCCAGCAGCTATAGCTGAGTTTCACTGTGTATTTTACAATTGAAAACATGTCAGGCAACCAGTAGAGTGAGCAAAGGAGTTGGATTCATGACCACTGACTAAAAAATATAGAAACTTACTGAATAAAAAATAAACTATGCAACATTTAGCCACTTTGATACTGAAGCTGATGTTTATCAATAGTAAAGTGGTTCAGATGAAATCCTGGCGAACCAGTAACAGCTCCGTCTGTGGGCTAACTACCTTTGTTGTGAGCTGCATTGAAAGCAGAGTACCTATGAGCTCTGCCTCCACCTAAAACAGGTGCATGCACTCTGGTAAAGCAACACTATTTGCATTTCTACATGCTATACCAGTTTACTCATCATGGTTATTACTACTCAGTCTGTGGAAACAGTTGTATAATGTCTGCTGTGGCTTTGAAGGGAGCTTTGTCACGTGTGGAGCTGTGTGGCATTAAAGAAGACAACCTTTTGTGAGCACTCGTTTTAAATGTCAACATAGCTGATCCCACAGTACAACTGCTGTCGTTATTCTGTCAGACCATCACGTAGCCATAAAATAATGATGTCATCCTCACTGTGCCGCAGACTGCTGCTGATAAATACGACCTATAGATGACCCGTGGTCAAATTACTATTTCCATCTCATCCTGTCCCATGGATTCATTTACTCAACCTTGTTTGTTCTGTGTATGCTTTAAGAAAAAGTCATGTGAAACTCATCATCGCATATTAATTTGAAGTCATTTGCCAATGAAATATACAGGAAACGTATGTATATTCAAGTAATGTGCTTCAGAGATGGAAGCTTATCTAGGAAAAACAGACCTGACATATAAAGACCACAGAGCAGAGGAAAGGCAGGAGACATTACTACACTGGTTGGAATGGTCATCATACCCAACACCCATAACAGAGCCAGATCTTGTGAATTTTGGACTTTTAATTAAAGATTCTATCTAGCTGCATAACGAGAATTGTAGGGTCCAGAATTGAAAGAATTTAAGGATTTGAAGTCAGGGATATCTGAGCCTCTGCTGCTCTCCAATTTTGAGAAAAGATTTTGGAATCAAGGAAGATTTTCTGAAAGTGCACTGCTGCACTGGAGTGATCATTTAATATCCACAAAGTCTGCAGTTGAAGAGTAAGTGGGTTCTACCTTGCTCTGATGTCTTTCTCATATAGAATAATCAAATTCAAAACTGATATTCTGAGATCAGGTGAAGTAAAATCAAACCTCAACTTGTGCACTAAATCCTTTAAAGGTCATCTTCCTTTTACTGGAGCTTATGTTATGAATATTGTGGTTGTCTGTGAGTTCTTTAGACAGCCAAATTTTTGTTCTGTGGCCATGCAGTTTTTAAATATTGCAAACTGAACTGGAAAGATGCTACAAATGTAGGCATTTTTTTTTTTGGGCTGCAAACTGGCCAGACCGGATTCTACACTTTGAGTTTCTTGGCTTTTTTGGCTCGACACAGCAGATTGAATAAACTGTCAAACTGCCATTCTCTCATCCTGAGTTTTCTCCAGCACACAAGTTTGTCTGCCCAGCCTTGTTAGAGGTAGCGAAGTTTGTTTTTGCTTTTGTGTTGCTGCCAACCTCTGAGAAGGATGTCAAGATACAGCAAAAATAGAGCAGTTTATGCTTCAGACATGTGGTGTGTGGGAGCAAAAGGAGGAGCTTTTAAATGATAATTGATCCTTTCTTAAGCATATGTCAGGTAAATTGTGCTGTGTCGCTCCTGTCAATTCTACAGTCGATTATTATTATGTAAAAAAACTGCCAATCAGATTTATTCACTTAATAATCGAGGGTGCCAGGACACTGTTCGGGATCGTACCCAGCCCACATTAACCACCGGTTGCAGGGGATTTTTTTTTTTAACCTAAAAACCTGTCTAAATTTTTTTTTACCAACATGTGGAGGGCGAGGGCACCACAGACTCTATCTACTCTAATATCTGCGGGGGCTTACAAAACTACTGCTTCCCCCCCATGTTGGTAACTCTAATCACATTTCAGTCAGGCTCATTCCACTGTACAGCACAGTGTCACAACCCTGCCAGAAACAAATCAGTTGAGCCAGATGGAGCCACATCAGCATTGCAGGAACGTTTCAAGAATACTGACTGGGACGTGCTCAGGGAAGCAGCTACCGCAGAAGGAATCGTCGAATAGACAGGCACCGTGACCAGCTACATATGCAAGTGTGTGGAGGGTGTCCCCGTCACCAAGACCATCACAGCAAGGCCTAAGCACAAAAACTGGATTATGGACTGGATTATCACGGGATTATCACGACTAAAAATCCGGACACTTCCTTTAAAGTGTGTAATGAGGCTGAACTCAGGACAGCCAGGAGCCGATCTGTCCCCCTGGGAAAGCAGGAAGGCACAGGACATACAGCATCATTGCTGTGAAACAGGTGATACCTGGTGTTTGTGACAGGGCAAACTCTCACTGACCACAAGCTAACTCTGCAGACCCACTGCAGCGACAAGACCATCTCTGATAGGCTCCATATTGTTAATCCTCAGAGCATGCGTGAAACCTGACAATAATGTTCCTCCAAGAGAGGCTCTACACGGCTGTGTGGAGAGGGTCATAAGAACAGCTGAGCTCCTCTCCCTGCCATCCAGGACGTCTTCCACAAGAGCTCCGTCTGCAGAGCCAGGAGCATTTAATGAAACAGTTCACACCCCTCCCCTCCAACAAGAGGTTCCACAGCCTGAAAACCAGAACCCCCTGCAGGAGGAACAGCTTTTTCAGACCCCCCCACCTCTGAGCCCTGGATGGACACTTTTAGAGAGACTGCCACACACACATAGCTTGGCCTTAATCCCCTCCTTCACACACACTGCAGTACCTCTACACATATCTATCTGTCTATCTGTCTATCTGTCTGTCTGTCTGTCTACTGGATCATTTGATCCTTTTGCACCACTGAACTTTTTATATATTCTGTTTTTTTGCTTTTTATTTTATTCTTTATTCGTATTTCTTCTTATCTCTTATATCCTTTCTTCTTGAGGGCTTCTACAAAGTTTCAGACACTGGATTGCTCTTGTTGAATTATATTGCAATATTCTTATAGACTGATTTTCCATTTTAAATTCTTAGTTTCTTCAACTACTCTTAAGTTTAAAGTTGTGTTATTTTTCCTCACCTAAGCCAATAGTTGTCGAGATATTTTAGTCCGTACCAAAGTGGTGAAATGGCTAACGCTGCCCTCCCCAGAGCCCGCTAAAAACTCTATTTTTCTATTATTTAAGCTGCCATGTGAAGAGTCCTTGACTTTAACAGAGCGACACACTGCTTTTTTTTTTTTTTTTTTTTTTACAAACTTCCTGTTCATCAAGAAGATTCTGTCATACAGAGAAGAGTTGTTAAAAGTTCTTCTTTGGTTCTTAGATCTCAGTCACATGACACATTGATGACACATTTACATGTTAACAGAATCAAAGAAAATGTGCTAAATTTCAGTCATTTCAGTACATTTGATTATGTGCTAATATCAAACTAATCCATGAAGGTCTAAGCAGCCAGTCTCCTGGGTTGATAAATATGTGGAACTCTTTCTCCACAGAGCTCAAAACTGATCGTGACTGAGAGACTGAATTTAAAACTTGTTGCTGAGTTTAATGGTGATTTTTTGTATCGTTGCTGGTAAATCGTTTCTCCTGTGCTGTCCTGTGTGTATTTTATCATTTAGCTCTCTGTCTCTTAGAGGCCGTTATATGAACGGTCTTTGCAAATGAGCTTAGGCCATAAAGCCTGTGCTGTGCGGCATTGGTTCCTGCTTTATACTTATTGCTGTATACACAAACATACATTCTGCTGTTGGACCTAATTTGGGTTAATGCTGATGTTTTGTTTGGCTGCTGGTTAACTGTGCTCTGTGTTGCTTTGTGCTCTTAGCTGGAAGAAATAAAGGTTAAATTTGTCCCTGTTACAGAGGAGAGGATGCTGGGAGATGGCAGATAGCTCACTTGAGAAAAAGAAAAGCAGAAAAAAAAAAAAAGACAAGGCAAAACAGACTGTATCACCTCCGGAGTGTTTATGGAGGAAAGTGCAACATATATTGCAGTTATTTGTGTATTGTGAAGATGGGGGCGTGTGTCTGCACTGGATGTAATATCACTGTTGTTGTTTAAGTGTGTGTAAGTTCCTTTGCTGTGTGTGTATGTGTGTTTGTGTGTTTGTGTGTGTGTGTGTGTGTGTGTGTGTGTGTGTGTGTGTGTGTGTGTGTGTGTGTGTGTGTGTGTGTGTGTGTGTGTATGTAAGTGGTTATTTCTGTGTCTGTGTGTTTTGGGTATATTATATCACAGCTCAGGGTTGTTATTTGGGTGTGCTGCAGAGTGAGAGTAAGTAGGACACCAAGTCAGTGATCAGAGGAGCCTCTGCCTTGCTCTCACTCACACATATGCACATACACATGTGCGAACACCCTCACGTACACATATACATTCCTATTATCCATATATATTTTTTCCTCTTCGTCTTTGCCTATTTCTGTCTTTCTCAGTGTTTCTTCTTAATATCTCTTTCTGTCAATGCCTCTCTCTTTCTCTCTCTCTCTCTCTCTCTCAGACATACTTAACATGCAGACACACACCCTTGCAGAGACTCACAGGGCCACAGGAGAGAAGAGAGAGAGAGAGGAAAAAAGAGGAAGAAATAAAGAGAAGTAGCGAGATCAGGAGAAGGAGGAGGAGGAGAAGGGGAAACTACATTTCTCCCACGCAGTAGAGGAGGTATGAGCAATTTCAGATGGGACAAGAGGAGGGAGAGACAGAGAAATGAAAGGGACGGAAAGAGAGAGAGAGGGACATGTGAGAGAGACAGTCTGAGAACAGAACTATCACTAAAATTATAACACAACAAAAACAATCTGGCCCTAAAAAGACAGTGGCACTGTACACTCTGAGGACCCACCTGAGCACAGTGACTGATGTTCAACACACAACTGTGTTAACAAAGTTCACACTGAGTGCACACAGCCTGGCTAACAGGTCGGTAAGAGAAAACATGGCTGCCAAAAGAGGAATGACTGTGCCATCCCTGTGGAGGAACCTGTGCAGAGACAGAGACACACGTCCTCACACGGTGCCCAAAATTTAAATCAACATCAGGATAAGCAGATAAAACAATGGCATCACCAGGTTAAATCAGTATACCAGACAGTGCACAGCCCTGCTGGATTCCTCTATGCAGTCTGAAAGGAGCAAACAAATTACCCTTAAACCTCAGTACTCTGTCAATATCACTGTACAACTACTCTGATTTTGGCAATGAGGCCAGCACTGAAGCCAAACCTCGCCATGGTTTTCCAGAGGAAGCAGTGGTCAGAGCTGTCAAAGGCCTTTTCCTGATCCAGACAAATAAAACCAGTGTTTGAGTTGAAGACATCCACAACAACACCTCGAATTAGGTATCTTTAATGGACCTGCTGGTCCTGATGGCTGTCCGGCTCCACAGTCTCTCCCACAGCCAAGGCTTTGGACTGAATTTCTGAAATCCGTACAGAGGAGAGACACAGGGCTCCAGTCCCTGATGTCCAGCAGGTTAATCTGCCCCGTGACAGGACAGTGGAAGTGAACCTGTGACCAGACTTTTATTAAAAATACATCTAAAATACATCTAAAAGACTGAGAAAATGTCCCAGAAATCATGAAACACAGACGCTCAGGCCGTCTGTGCCTGGATGCCTCCGTCGCCATTCACTGGTGTAGAGTTAGGAGTAAAAACCAACAGCTCAGCTTCTTATCTGGCCAGGTTCTGAGAGGGTGGATTACTTTGTTCAGCTTCCATCCATTTCTGGGATGTTCTGTACTCGGGGGCCTTTTTAGCAATAGCCATTTTTTAGACTCAAGAATTTCAGTATTTCCTGTGGACTCAGTCATTCTCTCTAATTCCACAATATCAGTCTCCACATCTCTCAGAGATCTGCTCATCTGTCATGTAACATCGAGTGTGTGCTGCTGACATCAGAGTTTAATTTCAGGCTTTCCATGGTCCCAGCACTGCTTTAGACAGGTAAAATCACTCTTCCTCTGTCTACAAGCATGAATAACTAAGAGCATCCCTAATTCTTTTAATCAAAAGTTGAAACAAATAAAATGCCAATGTAAAAATAAATAAATTAAAAATTAAAAATATTAAAATGGTGTTTAAAGCAATAAAACCGGTCAAGTCGGGCTAAAGAGATCCTATCCTCCCTCGTGTGGGACCATGGATGCTGTCTCCACACATCCATCGGGCCATGAGAGTAGACCAGCTGCTTCAGAGCGTGTTGGGAGGCTGGATGAGGCTCTGCCTGACTGCTGTCTAAAAAAATAGTTTGCAGCACAATTAGAAGTCCCAGCCTAAATGAATGAATAAATAAATAAATAATAACCCCTGACCCACAGTCAGTTGATTTGTCACTGAGGCTCTGGGGGCCGTCACAGTGAGATATTAAAGACAAAACTAAAAACAACCAGTAATTTAAATAAAGTGCAAATCAGTGCCTTTTCCATCATCATTAAGATTTCATGAAAGATTAATGACTCATGAAATATTTCCTGGTCAGTGAAAGCTGATTCTTCTTTATTTCTCATGCACACTGCAGTCAGAAACTCAACACCCCATTTTGACAAAGCAAAAACTGAATTTGAGATATTTTGCAAATTCATTAAAAAGGAAATGCTGAAATATCACATTGACAAAAGTATTGAGACGTTACTCAGCACCTCTGGCAGTGATTACAGCCTCAAGTCTTCTTGGCCCCTTTTCTGTGCAGATCCTCTCAAGCTCTGTCAGGTTGGACGGGGGCGGTCGGTGGACAGCCATTTTCAGGTCTCACCTGAGATGTTTGACTGGGCTCCAGTCAGGGCTCTGGCTCGTCCACTGAAAGGCAGAGTTGTCCCTATGTCTGAGCTCAGGGTCATTGTTCTGTTGGACATTGAACCTGCAGCCTCGGTCTGACGTCCTGAGCTCTCTGGATCAGGTTTTCATTAAGGATATCTCCGTACTTTGCTTCATTCAGCTTTCTCTCAACCTTGACCAGCATCTCTGTCCCTGCTGCTAAACAACACCCCCACGGTATGATGCTGCCTCCACCATGCTTCACTACTGGTGGACGATATCAAGCAGGTGATGAGTGGCGTCTGATTTCCTCCAGATGTGATGCTCAGCTTTCACGTGCCTTTCCCTGAGGAGAGGCTTCTGTCTGACCACTCCGCCATAAAGTCCAGATTGGTGAGGTGCTGCAGTGATGGTTGTCTTTCTAGTAGTTTCTCACATCTACACACAGAATCTCTGGAGCTCAGCCAGAATGACCATGCTGTTTTTGGTCAAGTGTCTTTCTCAAATGAATTTAGCTGAGGGGCTGAGGGGCCATCACTAGGAAGAGTCCTGGTTGTTCCAGACTTCTTCCATTTTAGAGGTACAGAGGCCACTGTGCTGCAGAATATTTCAACACAGTCCTGTCCCTGAGCTCTTCAGGCAGTTCCTTTCACCTCATGGCTTGGTTTTTTTTGCCTTTTTGGGAACCCCCCCCCCCCCCCCCCCCCAAAAAAAAACAAGCCCTGAGATCAAAAATCAGATGTTTTTGGAGATTATATTAGATCATCTAAATACAGATTGGACCTGAGGAAAACTGTTGATAGCTTTCATACTTCCACTGACCAACACTTTAAAGTTATATCCTCCCTCTATCATCTTTCACTTCTCTCCTCATCTCTTCTTCCTCCCACTAATAAGTACATCCAGAACTTTTAAAGGCACTCAAAGATGTATCCTTCCATTCCCACCTGTCTTCATCTTTGTACCCATTCCTTTTTCAAGTCATTGTTAGTAATAGTTGTAGTTCTTGTTCAAAGACCCACATGTATTCCTTTAAATATTGAATTAGTCTCTTTCTATAATTGTCATTATATAAGTCGACAGTTTTATGTTTTTATCATTTTGTAGCATGAGGTTATTTTTCTAAATGGCCTTCGGTGTCTGTTTTGACTTAATATTTGCTGGATGATAAATCCTAGCAAACTGTAAAGTTTTACAAAGCAGTGGTATTTCAAACACTGAGAGATCCTGCAGGATGGTTTTACAGTCACGGTGTCTTTACATCTTTTTAAACGTGACCTTTGTCTTTAGTGTTGAGAGTTATAACAGCACACGAGGAAGTCACAGAGACAGACGTCAAGAGAGGACAAAATATGCTGTAGGAAAGATGGAGGAGTGACGAGAATACAAAGGGACAACAATGGGTTAGAGAAAAATGACCCTGTCTGCACACACACACACACTCGTACACACACATAAAGATGCAGGGGAAGACAGAAACTCCTGCAGCAGATGGCTGCAAATCCCCCATGATGACTGAGTGAAGGTCGAGACCCTGGAATATCATCACCTGTCCAGCAGTGGTGCTAATGTTGCAGCTCAGCTCAGCTCAGACAGGCGATATGTTGATAGGCCTCCAACTCTACTGTATACAGTGGTTTCAGGAAATATTCAGGCCCCTTTACTTTGTGCACACTTTATCGTGTTGTAGATTTAATTTGTTAATGGAGAAAATTGTCATTTTTGCTTTACAGTCTCGACTCAAAAATCCATAAGGACCAAAGGAAACATGGTTTTAGAATTTTTTTGCAAATATATGAAAAATCAAAAACTGAAAATAAATGAATAAAATTAAATTAAATTAGAATCTTGTTTCTGTTTTAGTTGGGCTTAAAACAATAGATTGCAGGGTTATCAAATCAGTCTCACAAATAATTAACCACACATTTTGGGAATTTTAATTTGTACTTAAAATGATCAAGATAAATTGAAAATCCAGTTAAATTATGAACAAGTTCATTATAATTATGTTACAACTGGGTTTATACCACCAATGAAGTAACAGTATAATGAAGGCAGTAGCTGTACTTTGCTTGGGCTTCAGTGAATATTGCAGCAAAAACAAGCAGGACAACAGTTAATTATAAAGAAAAAAAAAATTAAAACAATTAAATCTAATTAGCAACAAATACTAATCAAATACAATCAATAGCAAACGGCAGTATGATAATCAAGGCACAAGTGGTGATATTAGGTCATGAGGCTCTGTGCAGGTATTCCAATGTAAGATTAAAGGAGTGGAAGAGTGGAGTCAGTGCTAGGGTGAGAAGGGAAGTGTGTATTTGTACGTCTGTCTTTGTGAGGACCAGTTTGAGTTTTAAACCATTGCAGTCAGGACATTTTGGTCCTCACTTTCTTTGTAGGTTTCTTTTCAGTTTTCATTATTGTCTGATGGATTGTGCTCATTGTGCCACTGAACCTGTTTTTTCCATCGTATTCTGAAATTTCACAAATGACTCTGGTGAGAGGAGTTTTTCTTCTAAAAGTAATGGCTGGAGTTAACCTGAATATCACATTGTACTCTGGTTTCGATCTTTTCATTTAACTTGAGACGAAGCATATTTCCAAAAATGTCAAAGAATTCCTTTAGGTGCTTATAAAACCTTTAGCTATTTAACTCACTAAAGCTGTACTCACCTAGCTTAACCCAGCACTGGGCCTTAAAGTTGAATACGTTTGAGTATTTTGATAGTTGAAGTTACCATTAGTCTTTTTTTCTACCTTAGAAGCCTCCTCCATCCACACCAAATATTGGCTCAGCGAGAAATGTCACACTAAGCCCGGGACGGTTAACGACAGTTATGCAAGATATTGAAGTAAAAAACTGGCTGCTGGTCCTGCAAATTGCATCAGCTTTTATCAAGGGAGTCTGAGCTGTGCATCATTTCATTTCATTTTAATTAAGTTTTCATGGCCATCACTTTTCTATACATTTATGGTAAATGTGCAGGTATGTCTGAGCTCCCCCTGTGGCAGTGTATGTGGAGGATATATACATATATATATATAAATAAGATCTGGAAAAAAACCCACAAGCTTATGAAACAAGATCTGCTGAATGTCTGTGAGTTTTCAGTATATGCATAGCAGAAAAAAGGGTCTTTGGTAAAAAGTTCTACATAGTCATGCAGAAACTTCTTCCCATTTGCCAGGTTGATGCAAGTGGGTGACTGACAGTGATCAGTCACCCACTTGCAGAGTTATTGCATCAGTCTGAACATTCCCTCATCACTCTGATAGTTAATTTGGCCCGGGACAGCCTCTTTGGACGCTTAATTAGTTCAAGAAATCTGATTTTAAATTGAGCTCACCCGCACTGATGACTTGATTTTAGCGAACAAGTCTCCGTTATTGCTGGATGATCCCTCCTTGATCTTTTTTTGTTCGTGTGTTTTGGAGGGGGTGTTTCTGCTTAATCGGATAGCACAGATGTGAGGATGGCAGGAAAATGGTAGAAAAGATGATATGCAACCTAGTTGGACTTGAACCTGCGATACTTAGTCAGGGATATAAGGGGGTTATTTTGGTTTTAGACATATGAGGGACATACAAGGAAAGTAAGTTTTTAGGATGCTACAAGCGTGGATGTGATTAGTTGAATGACTCCTAACGATCTGACGATTTAATGATTGATTTCCTGACTTTATCCATCATCAGGTCAAAATGTTCCAGTACTTTAGTCAGTGATCAGATAGCAGCAAAAATAATGACATACCCACCTGCCTCAGGTGTACTTTGTGTTTAGTGCAAATTAACCAATGTTAGCAGTTAGCAGTAGCCAAGTTGGCAGTTTTGTCCTGCGAGTGCAAGGCCGTGCTTTCCCTCCTCAAGCACACCTCTCTGTGCATCTCATTCTCTGAGTGATCGTTTTACAAATAAATACAGCAGAAATCGCAGAACAGCCATTGTCTTTTACTTATGTGGGATGATTTTGTCAGACGCCATCACCGTTATAAAACCAGGGTTTTAGCAGAGCGGAGCAGAGGCTTTGACTAGTTTTTAGCATGTGGTCCTAACATTTCAGTCACTATTTCATACTTGATCCAACGTCTTACATCAGAAAAAGAAAAACATACAAATGAAAATATCTTCCCTGGGAATTTAGTTGTATTAAAACCTGTACATAGAGTGTACAGTAGAGTGTACAGTAGAGTGGGAGAGAAGCAAACAGATAGAGGGTGATCCACCCATATAGGAAGCTTTGACCTCGTCTTGTTTTCAGATCTCTTTCTTTCACTCTTCCCTCTTCACACCCTCTATTTTTTGCTGCGTTCCATGACTTCTTCTCTCCTCATGACCCACAGGAACAGTTCCCTCTCTGTACTCTGTGACCTCCTGATTTTACCAACGAAACACTGAATAAATTGTCGCTCCATGTGATAGCTCGCAGATCTGGCTATGGCTGCTTGGTTAAGAATGACTCTGTGGCACAAAAGCTCCAATTTTTTTTTTTTTTTTTTTTTTTTTGTGACCAATCAGCAACTCGTGTGCACTTTGACTTTCACAAACACACTCAATAAAATATATTCTAAGGCTAATTATACCACTGGTACAGGCAATGAAAGGTGAAAAAAATATGTTATTTTCTTTTTTTCTCCATCTGCCAAACTCCAGGTTGAGAACCACTTCTCATCGTCTATGTACAATCCTCCTCTTTTATTTTATTTTACCCAGGGTTAGCTTGTGACCTGTGCCACCCTTTATAGCGCAATCCATCACTGACAGCAGTCTCATGTACAGATCCTCTTTGAACAGTACAGTTTAGCTGTTCCTCAACAATTGTTACGAGCACCCACACCACCCACACCATTCCCTCAGCCCCTTTATATCTTCTTAAGAATATGAGATTACTGCTTGACACGCAGCACCCCTAACAGCTAGATACTCACACAACAGTGTTATTTTTAAATGTCTATCTCGTGTAAGTCATGTCAGATGTGAAACAGGCTTTGAGAGGAAGGGACACTGGTGGTGCTGAGGATTCAGCATCAAGAGCGTAGCTTCCCCCGCATCCCTGGGTATGAGGGTTATCCATCATACCCTTACACCAGCTACTGGCACACACAGAAATGGGAAGAGTCTTTATTGTTCACTGTAAATTAAATCATCGTTGGCGTCAGGTCTGACCTCTTTATGTACTGTGTGTCTTTATGTACGGATTGTTTTAGCGCTTTTTATGTCACACACATTATTGTTGGAGAGCAGGAGCCTGTCTGTATTGATAATAAACCCATGAACAAGGCAGATATAGATTTAAGGTTGGCATCAAGGGCCGTTGACTCGTGGAGAGGAAAAGGATTTCAATCACACGGACTTAACAAGCTTTTATTCTGCACGGGACTGAAATCAATATCTTTTGGAGGGTTTGGTAGCTGCTGTGTGTTGGATCATTTTTTTTTCCCCTTTTCCAAAGTCTGGGCGGCTTCGTTCTCAATTCTGTTATTTTTTAAATGTTGATTTTATTTTTCTAATTACTGATTAATTATTTCATTTCATTTATCCACTCTGGGTCTTCCTCATGTTTTAGCTGAGGTTTTATGCTGCTGTGTGTGGAAGAAAATGAGAAAACAAATGAAATAGATTAATACACCTCTGGTGCTCTAGTCAGTATTTATGGCAGCAACTATGTTAGTCAGTGGCTGCATGAATAATTCTTGTTAGGGTCAATTAATTGTTGGTTTGGGTCTTTCGTGCGATATGTTGACAGGAAGAATAATGTAGAATATCAGGAGATTTATCTTTTAGTCTTTAGCACATTGTAGAAAATTCAAAATCAGTAAGACAAAGTCACTAATTTACTAAACCTGTGCTTCACTGTGTCAGTGTATTAATGCACTTCACATAAAGAACAGCAGCATTGCTCACAGACATTACCTTACACTGTATGGTACAAATATCAGAACTATAAATATAAACGGAAATACACTGTAGGTCTGTGTTTGTGGCATCTCCCTGTATGTCAGCAGCCCCAGTATGTTTTCTGGGAGCCTGGTTCCCAGAATGCCACTGAAATCACTTGTCACTTTTCTTAAAATTCAGGTCCTGAGCTGAAAACACGCACAAGTCGTACATCCAGCTGATATTTTCATAGAAACTTTAGAAGCCAAAAAGATCCCTTACCCAGCTGCCTCTCTGTCGTGCTGACAGTCAGACTCACAGGTTCGAGAGTAAGATAGCGAGCTGTCCCAGTTTTGACTGCTGTTTTTCAGACTGCTGTTTGGAAAACCGGAAAACATAATCCTTCCAGCTGAGTCCTGGTGGATTTCTATGGCAATTTGGGAATGAATTGGACTAAAACAAAGGTTCATTAATTAACGAGGCTTAGAGCAACAACACTGTACAGATAGATGTTAAGTCGTGCTTTTTATACATCAGTGTGTGGTATAGGTGAAGTGGGTGATGTCCTCTGTTCCCACCCTTTGAGGCACTTGAACGCTGCTGATTGAACTGTCAGGTATAACTTTCTATTCTATTCTTTGAAATTGGTGTAGCCTGTCTTGAGACAGGCCGTAGGAGTTTCCAAAAATGAGAACCTCATACATGTGACCTGGCTTAGGGCCCTGAATGGGCTAAAACCAGTCCTGGCCTCTAAGGTTGTTGTAGCTGCGTTTAGCATTAAACAAAGGCTGCAGACTCAAATCAGGGCTTTAAAATTCAACTGTGCATGTTTTGTAGATTAAAAATACGTGTGTATAAATGCATGAAAATGGAGAATGGTCACTATGGTCTTCTCCCATTAATTTAACTGCATATCCACTGTCAGTTAACTACAATGACAACATGAACCCGCTGTGAGTTTTGCATCAGTGGTCAGTGCTTTTTGTGAAGTTGCATAATGTATTCCATGGAAACAAATTTATTAAATTTAGTGTGTGTGTGCATGTGTGCATGCGTGGTGCGTGCGTGCGTGTGTGTGTGTGTGATCATAACTCACGTCAGACAAATCATCCGTAATGTTCTGGGTCATGTTCACACTGAACGTGTACACCTGGGTCAGAGATGCAAACTGCACCTGCTTTTCACACAGTCACATTGTCTCTCTCTTTCTTTCTCTCTCTCTCTCTCTCTCTCTCTCTCTCTCACACACACACACACACACACAGAGAGAGAGAGAGAGAGAGAGAGAGAGAGAGAGAGAGAGAGAGAGAGAGAGAGAGAGAGAGAGAGAGAGAGAGAGAGAGAGAGAGAGAGAGAGAGACGTACAGAAACTCTCTGTTTCCTGGTCCAAGAATAAACACAACCTGAGAACATAGTGGTGTGTGGGTGTGGGTGTGGGTGTGTGTGCATGGGGGGGTCATCATGTTCCTGGAAAATGGCCAACGATCAGATTGAGCTTTGTGCTTTTTGCTCCTCTCCACCTCTTGTTCTTGGTGTGAAAAGAAACAGATGATAGAAAATGAGAAATTGAGAGAAAGTCTGAATTGATTCATTCAGTATGTCAGAGACAGAAGTGGAAAAATCACCAGAGATGACACGTAATCCTGACCGTGACCCAGCTGAAGTGAGGAAAAGGCTTCAGCAGTCCATTAACCTGCGCCTTCGGCTACTTCAGAACTAACAATTAATGTGACGTCATCACACACACACACACACAAGGCACAGCATCAGCTGAGTCCTGCCACAGACGAATGAAGGATTCAGAGCCAGAGACACAGAGTAAAGCAGCACTGTGTAACCGACTGGTTTTCTGATTGAAATGTTCAGATATGTTTTACAAACCTGTCTGCAGGCCACCAGGACATATATACTGTAACTATATGTTTGTATCTTTCTCCCTCTTTCCATCGTCTCTGTCCTTGTTGCTGCTGCCTCTCTCTTTCCTCCGTCCACCTCAGATGTAAAGAAATTAGTGAGCAGGATGGAGAAGAACAGAGAGACAGTAAAGGGGAAATGATACAAAGTGGATTACAGTGGAGTTACATCATTGTTTGAAAACACGGAGACTTTTTATTTGCCCCTCATGATCATTATTTTTTACTGGCAGCTGCTGTCAGTGGAATGCAAAATTCTGAAATTGAAATTCATTTGAGTCTTCTGTGGTTATAATCTGCGCGCCTTCCATTCAGCTCACATCTGTTTTGAGATCAGATTATTTTTTAAACAACAAAAAAAAACTTCTTTGTGCTTTTATTTACCCATTTATGTATTTATATTTTATTATTTTCCAATTCCAAATGGAAATGAATACATATAAGCTTGGGATGGTTTAATACAGAGGGAATATTTTACTGCTACACAAGCTGGATTTATCACAGAACAGCACAGCACAGTACAGTACAGTGTGTTGCATCAGCATCCGATCATCTCAAACAAGTTCACGTTAGTAGCAGAAGAGAACACTTAAACTAAAGTCTTTGAAGTGAATTCCCACATTTTAAAAACAACATCATCCTGCTCTCTGATACAGCGATGTTTGAGTGCTGCCTGTGGATCAGTTAGTAAAATATAGATTATAGTTTAAAATCTTGGGTTTTAATCTGCAGCGCATCCTTTGACAATAAAGACAGTTACAACTCATCGTAAACATTTGTTTGTGAATGAGTATAGTATGTAAATAAGTACAGTGTGAGCACAGAAAGTGAGGTAAATCACACGAGACTGGATAGAGACCAACCAACACACACACACATATACACACATTAGGAGCAGTTGCAGCAGGTTATAATGAAAATTAAGAGTTTTTTATCCGAAGATCTCAAACTACGGGCTGGTGAGTAATGATTTCGAAGCTCAGTCGGGTTGCTCGGAGCTTTGCCATCAAGGGAACTTAAAAGGCAAGAGTAAAATTTTACAATCATTTCTAAAAAGGGTACCAGTACCCAGCTGATGAGAACCTAAGACAGTTGCAGAAGTTGGGGGATGAATCTTTGATCTAATGTCCTCGATAAAGGTTGAAAACCTTTCTTAGTCTGCTCAGACTGGAGGAAACAGGGATACCGGGGGAACCAGGGTTGACTAATCAGTTATTGGTATTAAATAAGAATCTAGGATTGTGCTGGTTGGAGGTGATGAGCTCTGAAAAGTATTTTGCTGTTGCATATTTAATTTCACAGTCACAAGTTTGGAATAAAAATTTCATATGTTCATAGTGTACTGAAAGCTTTGATTTCCTCCACTGCCTCAGTCCTCTTCCACTCCCTTTTTATTCCATGGAAACTTTCACTAATCCAGGGGGATACAGTTGATGAATTAGATTTGAATCAATGCTTTAGAGGAGTAACATTATCTAAAGCAGTTGAGCACTCAGTATTTAAACAGATCAGTTGGTCATTTGTGTTTGAGAGCAAATCTAAAGAATCGCCAGACTCCACAAATAATGAGGATAATCTGAAAGAAAGATGTATGAGCACATGAAAGGAAGGAAGTGCTTATGGAAATCTTTCATAATGGTGTCATTAGGCGAACGCCAGATAAGGACAGTCAGACAGAAGCATAGCGTCTCAGGCAAGTTTATTAAAAAACGCTTGAACATGCTGCTACAACCTAAGTTATGTAATAATATGGGTTTTCACCACAGTACTTTTGGCGGCACCCTTGGTGTCCCCTTCAGGAATTGCTCTTGAGAAGATTTTCTGTTAATTGCCCCCCCCCCCCCCCAACAGTGTAATGAAAATCCACGCTGGGTTCAATTCTAGCAACGTTTAAGGAGAATATCAATAGTCAGCGTTTAACTGAGAAACATGCAGAGGAGGTAGCAGTACTTTTGTTGTCCTCTCAGGCCGAGTTTAGCCCCAACAAGGTAGGACAGAGCGTATGTAGCCTGAGAGACGAAACCTCTGGTGAAATAAGTCCTGAAGTCATTAGCTGCAGCACTGGCTACTGCTGCTAAAGCTTATTGAAAAGGGATAGACATGCCTCCCCTCAGTCCCAGAGGAAATTATGTCCTTGAGTTATTAACCAGTATTTCTCTCAGCTGATGAACTTTTGAAAATCTTTCTGCTGCAGTCCTTTCGGTCTTTCTTAATGGAATAAAATGGTCTCCTAATCTCATTACCCGCTCTCATAACTCATGATCTGCAGTTTTCGGATGTTGTGATATCAACATCCCGTCGCAGCTGTGAGATTAAGTCCATAGTGAACTTGCTAACAGCAACGATGGAGCTGTGTCAGTAATGTAGCACTTCAGAGGAAATCCTGGATGCTGCATAATCCCTGCTGTCCATTTAAACATATGGCTGTTCCCTTGCATTTCACGATGTTTGCATATGTGTATGTAATGCAGGCTACATACATGTGTCTGTATGTATCTGTGAGAGAAAAGTACCCAATATGGGTCAGAATGGGTAGTTAATGGAATGCTAATGGCTAAGCTAACAGTATGCACCTACTATGACACAGATATATACATACAGGGCTCATTGTATCACTGTCACAGGAATAGTGACAACAGTTAATGCAGTCTTAATCATATATATACTGTGTGTGTATGTGTGTGTGTGTAGGGTGTGAACAGCTCTGAACCAACAACATATGAATTTCAGCACTGTTTTCTTATGCACTGTCCCCTAATTGCAGGCAGATTGACATTTTCAGAAGATATGATAATTGATGTCAAGTAAATACAGTGGGTCCCGACACGAATGGAAAAGTGGTCTGTGTAGCTGGATCCAAGAGCTGAGCAAAAACACTGTGTAAAACTGACAACTTGCATAGAGTGACTAACCTTACACCTTGGTTTTCAGAACCGTTTACACAAACAAGGCGTAATGTGTTCATACATGAGGTGCAGGTAGGCACAGTTTGTTCCTTTTGGAGAGAGCTGGGCCACCGGTTTCCCTCTGTTCTCAGTCTGCAGGTTAACTAAGCTAACTGGCTGCTGCTGCTTGAATTGAACTTTGGTTCTCTTTTATATTAGACCAGACTGTACTTTGAAATTTTTAAGGTGACCCAAGTAAAAGAAGCTTCTGTCTAAATCCAGGCTCTTATAGGAAAGGAGTTTGTTCTGACATGGTTTGCAGAACAATATAGACATAGATATAGATAAATGTAAGACAAGGAGAAACAATCATGTCCCAAATTTTTTAAAGTAGGGGCCAAGGCTTCTTGTTTTACACGTGTGCGGCATTTCAGAAACAGTCAGCTGCAGTGAATGCTGCAGTACCAACACAGAAGGGATGCCTGATAAGAGACTTCTATTATGTCTTCCTCTCTTGCAGGAGCTGATAATGAAATCATTTCAGAGGATAAATTGCTTTTATAAAGAACAAGAAAGGTTAATGTGAGCCTCCGCGAGCTTTGTGACTGCAGAGCGTGTTCCCCGCTGTGACACATCAATTCTGAAAGTGGCAAAACTCATATTTTCTCAAGTAACCAATTTACTTAATGCCCATTGTTTTCTGAGAGAGGTGGGTCACTCCAGATTTATTTGACATGCACAGCGAAACATTAATTCTGTGAGTGCATTATCCCAAAACAAACACGCCACTGTTGTCACGAATGGTGTTTTAGAGCACAGGCAGAGAGGACTCCAGCTCAGACACGAAACAGGCAAGTGCACACATTTGAATATATACATATACACACACACACACATATATATAGAGAGCGAGAGCGCGAGTACATATATAGTACATTTATTAATCTATATCATACTGAGAAATAGTATGATAAAAAGTAAAGTACTTTACTTGAGTATTTTAAGTTAATCAATTGACTTTATTTTGTATAGCACCAGCTCATAACATACATCATTATCTCAAGGCACGTTACAGATTAAGGTCAAGACCTTACAAACAGTTTCCACCAGGAACAAACACTTGACTTGACACTTGAGAGGAAAAACTCAATTTTGACAGGAAGAAACCTCTGTCAGACCTGAACTCAGACTGGGCGGCCATCTGTCTCAACTGGTTGGGTTGGGAGAACAAGAACTGGGGAGAGAGAAGAGATAGAGAGACAAGGAACAGCTGAATATACTGCTGTATTCAGGCACTGTCATACTGGTTGTTATAATGATGATAACAGTGAATAATAATGAATAATTACAGATAGCAATGATAGAAATGGAGTGTTTTAAGCCTGATGTTAAATGTAGAGGGGCAGTCTGCCTCCTGAACCCAAACTGTGAGCTGGTTCCACAGGAGAGGAGCCTGAGAGTTGAAGGCTCTGCCTCCTGTTCTTCTCTTCGAAACTCTAAACCTGCCTTTTGAAAGTGAAGTGTTGTATGAGGATGATAGGGTACTGTAAGGTCTTTCAGATATGATGGAGCTTGATCATTAAGAGCTTTGCATGTGAGGAGATGAATTCTGAATTCTGGATTTTACAGGAAGCCAATGCAGAGAAGCCGACGTGCTTTCTAGATCCTGTCAGAACCAGTGCTGCAGCATTTTGGATCAATTGGAGGATTTGGAGTTATTTGGACGTCCTGATCATAAGGAATCACAGTATTCAGTAGTAGGTGGGCTCATTAGAGGTGGTGACAATTGTGTGGCCAATCACATTTTCTACTTTCATCCCCTTTAAACACATGGCTCTTCCTGCGATGATGCAGTTTAGGAATCCTGTGGAGAGTTTAGACCACACACAGGACTCATGATGTAATCCAACATCTCCCACTTACACAACAGAATACAGAGTCGTAACAGACCAGTCTCATGTGTGCAGAGGTGTATGTGGTTATTTTGCAGCAGCCTGGTGTCATTTGCAGCGGATTTAAAAACGGTAATAACTTTTGGAGCGCTGCTTGTGCTGGTCATTGTGCCGCCATGAAAACAGGGCCCTCTGTGTGTTTGCTTCATATTTTGTAGCGTGCTCCGTTTGCTAGGTAATAGTGTTTCTGACTATACATCATCCATTTCATACCTCTCTCTGTAGCTCATGGGTTATGTAATGACAGCAACAAAGACAGACATTTGTTTCCTGAATTTGTTCCTCAGGCAGTGCCTCACTACAGTCTGTGTGCCTTTTATGTCTGGATGAAGACCCTGCCTAGAAATCTCTCTGTGCCCAGAGAGGGGAGCACACAACACTTGACCTCTGCTTTACGGTTCATAGGAATATTGTCAAACTGTGGACCATAAAAAAAATTTGACAACCGTCTTTGAACTTCTCACTGATGGATAAGAAGTGAAACTTGCTCCTGTGTTGCACCCGGTGTCAGTTAAATGCTTTAACAAATGAAAAGCTGAAAAATAACTAGTGACATGTGAGGTTTTGAGTTTATACTAATCCATCAGCCAAGGCCTGGGCCTTCATCCTGCTTTTCTACTGTTGGTTCGAGGTATTTTAAAAGTCATATTATAAATTGTGATCCTACAATTCTGCACCAGCAGAGCTGTTTATCAGGTTTACCAGGTTTTGCCTGTTTTCCCTAAAAAAGATGAATACAAACTGGACATGGCTGCAGCAATGAGCCAGTCGAACAGAGCAAATCATGAATGAAAGCTTAATAGCTGTGAATATGCCTGAAGATTTAACTCTAAAAGTTAAAAATAGAGGCATTAATGGGCACGTGGGGTTATAACCATCTTCCAGCTTGGACATGATAGTAATGTCAAGTAGTTTTAAGACAGGATGAAAATATCATTCACTGTAATCAGTAGCTTAGGAAATTAGAAACATGCTTTAGGAACTGGCCACCACTGAACCTTGGACTCTAGCAAATTATAGCAACCCCTGTGGTTTCACACATAATTTTAAAGCCTCATGCTTTTAAATTGTTTTTCATTTAGCTTCTATCACTCACCGTACACTGGTGTATGCTAAAATGCAGAATTAATTATGTTCTTATCACTTAGCACATAAGTCTCCTGAAAACTCATTGTTTTCCTTTAAGAAGTGTCACGTCTCACTCTTTATCTCCTTCTTCTCACTGTGTTTTTGTCTCCCTCTCTCTCTCTTTTCCCCCCATTTGAACCCAGTCAGATTTATGAATATTAAAAAGGAGAGTGGGTCCTCAGGGCTTCCTCCCTCTGCCTCCTTCCTCTCACTGTCTCTTTCTTTGTCTCTGTGTCCCTCACCCTTCTCTCCACAATTCGACCCAGGTATGGTTAAGTATTATCAATGGTTAGGAAGCACTTGAGCTGTCGTCTGTCTTTGTGAGTCTGTCTATCCAGTCCTTTTACAGATATATGCTAATGCACACCGGTCAGCAGTTGGGGCAGACATGCTCAGGACACACACATAGTCAAATTTTAGTTTCCTCTTGTATTTACTATGTCTCAGTTATAATGAGTCAGTCAGTTTTTGACAGTCAACACAGAAGTTAACCCACAAGCTGATCATCCAATCAGATATAGCAATCAGTCTCCTTAGGAATGATGTGCATTACGGACAGTTCTGCTCCTCAGGATTTCAGCATTCAGTGTAAGTGCAGGAAGCAGTGCGTCGATGCAGCAGGATGGAAAATAATGATAGGGAGATCGAGGTGGTGAATGGGTTCATAGTAGGGATGTAAACAGACATGAATACATTGCTGTGAAATGAACAGATAATTTACTCTGAACTCATATGAGGCATAAAAGCACAGCTATATAGTCCGGAAATTACTTTAGTAAAGTTCATCCCTCATAACTACTTATCAGTTTTCATCAGATTTGTTGTGCAGTAGAATAATAGCTTGTCTGGTACATGGTATTTTAGCCTCATGATCAGATATTGAAGTTATGACCCATCTCAAACTTGCATACAAATTGGTCAAGAACTCTTTTCAGGTTTTTGTCAATAGCTTTTTTATTTTCTTTTTTTCAGAAAAAAAAACATTAGTTTCATCTGGATCTCCCTTAAAAAAAAAAAAAAGAAACCATGAAACCATGCAATATGGGACAGATCCATAGGACAGACCCGGATGTTTCCTTATTATCTAGGCTCACAGACTCAGTTCATTCTTCATGTGCCACAGCATGAATACGAGTGCTGTGCTTCACAGTTTCGGTGTCCAGTATTTTAAAACTCCCAGGACTGGAAACATAAGTCGGTGTGTGCACTGAGCTAAAACTAGCTCACAGGTCAGCTGGTTCATTCTCTCCCCCATGCTGCCAGCATGAGACCCAGACGTGAGACACAGCACTGAGGCCTAATTTGGCTGCGACAATGGCAACTCACTAGAGGCCAGAAGCACGGCACTCTTCGGTTACAGTAACGTCAGGCTGCTGAGACATTACAATATAAAGCCACTGAAAAGCTTCTAGTCTGCAGTCCTGTCACACTCCTGTCTCTTTATATTAGTCACTATTTTAGCGGTGCTAACGTTGGAGCGTTATCTGTTAATGCTAACTGAACGTTTCCTGTTGCTGCTCCTCCACATAAAAAACTTTCCATTGTCAAAATACAAGGCAACTATTATTGTGAAGCAGCCACAGAAAATGCATTTGTCATTACTGCTGCTACGTTCGGAGACTAGAACACACTCCTACACATCGAGACATGGATATTTTGGGCATTTTTTTGTAGGTGTATCAGTTTTAATGATGACAGGGAGGAAACGTTAGGGGAGGAAACAGACGTGAGCTTTATTTTGTGGAAAACTACTGCATTTCCTCAAATAGTGACTGGATCCTTACTTTACCTCAACTGCAGAAGGTACCAGGCCTTTGTTTGAAGCGGGCTTGTAGTAGAGGCAGGGCTTTATTTCTAATTCCCTCTGTCTGATAAGTATAATTGGTTATATTTTAGTATGAAGCCTCGTTTTGATTTGTCCCCATTTGCCCTGTTAAAGTTACTGCATTACGCTGTTAATACAAACGCTAACACTTTCATTAATTAAAATTAAATCAAAGCCTTTCAGTGGACAGAAACCCTTCATTTCTTAACAGGGCTTTTATTGTGAAACATTGTACATTGTTCATTATTACAAACTACAGTTGGCTGAGACATTAAAACACATACACCCACAGTGACTGAAATATACTTTAGATGAGTAATCCAGAACAACGCGTTTAAAAGAGCAGGATTATACTATTGAATTGATCAAATTAAAGGCATAGAAATGTACATGACACTAATAATGGGGGAGTTTTTTTTATTTTGTCACTTTCAATTAATCCGACAGGGTAGAGAGTGCTGCGCCAGAAACCATCTTCTACTGTTAATAGCAATGAAGTGTAGCTAAGATGAAATAACTCTGACAGCCATAGGAGAAGTGTCAGTACCCAAGTATCTAATGTTACCAGAGCAAAGTGGAGGTGTTGAGTTGAATTAGAAATATTGGAGAAGGTGTTAATGAGATTAGAGGTTTAATTCTATTTAGGTGATGGGATAATATAGGTACAGCAATATGTCATCTGTAAAGAGGCTGATTTCATCTTGAGGGCTTCTGGGGTCCATTCCTTTAATGCTCTTGCTCTGATGTATAGGTACAGCAAGTGGCTCTATAATGATAGCAGTGAAAGCAAGTGGACATTCTTGCCTGGTACCCCATTGTAGTGTGAAGCTCTTTTGTCATGATCCTTTTGGTGATGACTGTGGATTTAGGTGAGCTGCACAGTGTCCTTTATCTGAAACATGTCTTTTTTTTCCTTTTTTTTTTGACAAAAACATTTCTGATCAGGGTGCGTTAAAGTTAGAGTTAAAGTTAGTGCTTTGTTATTTGGAATCTGATACAGAACTCAGAGTTCAGAGTTCATCTAATGTCAGTGCTGCATCTTGGGTGTCCTGGGTTCTTGCCTGGGTAATTTGGGGAGGTCCAGGTTGTTAAGGATGGACTGTGTCTAGGTTGGAGTCTGTGTCTGAGCTGTATAACTTACTGTGGAATGTGTACAAATTTGAGTTTCTGATTTGAAACTTCTAATTGTAGTGGATTCCAGAGCTGGTAAGAATCACTCATTAGTCTTTATTCTGACTGGCAGCCATTAAGGCCATAATTACAATACAATTTTTTTATTGCAACATAACCTAATATGAAAGTGGAAAGTGCTCAGTGTACATTCAATCCTGTGAAGCCTGTGTTGTGCATTGTGTGCAGGCATGAGCCCCAAGAGTCTACAGCCATGTTAGCAGCTCAGACTGTACTTAGATGCAGTAGTGCTTTAAGCTAAATGATAACACCAGCATGCTGACATTCTCACAAAAATGGTGCTGACATTCTCATGTTTAGTGGGTATCATTTTTACCATGTTCACTGTCTTAGTTTAGCTGTCTTGATCCCGCATGCATACCTCTGCTAATTAGCAGTTCAGCTGAGGCTGATGGGAATGTCATTTATTTTGCAAGTATTTTGTCATTTATCAAAGTATCAGAAATTCAGGTTCAGCTACACACTTCCTGTTTCACATACAGAATCCCACCAACACGACAAGACACACACATTCACATTTTCTCCATTTTTAGCCCAATGTTGTTAGATTCTACACATCTATGTGCACTTTCTGACACATAGTCTTTCCCACACACACCTACTGTGCATTCACACACACACACACACACACACACACACACACACACACACACACACACACACACACACACACACCAACGCAGCTGGGTAACATAACAGTGTGTTGACATGCCGAGCCGAGGTCAGGATTGCACTCTGCAGGTCAGGAATGGCACATCTGTCACTTCACTCCTCCACTGTCAGAGAGAGAGAGAGAATGGAGGGAGAAAGCGAGAGAGAGTGAGATAGATAGATAGAAATTGAGTGAAAGTATGAAGGAGGACTGGGAGGACAGTGTGACAGAGGAGAGGAGCAGAGGGACTGTTGTTGTCCTGGGCAGCTCCCAGGTGTGAATCATTGTGTATTAAAATGAAAACAGCACGCAGCTGGAGAGAGAGACTAGAATGATATCAGTTTTTAAAAAACAAAAATTTTATGGACTACAAGTTCACATCCATCAAGCATTTAAACAGTTTTCCCATTTAGTCTTAGCTGAGCGCGCTGACTACTGTTGATGAGTTTTTTGATCATAATGACATCTGTTTTACACTCTGATTTGTCATTAAGCCCGTCTCTGACAAGTATTATGAGTTTAGCCTGTCATAAGCCCTCTTATCTGTGTGTGTGTGTCTGCCTGTGTGTGTGTGAGCGTGAGACAGAGACAGAGAGCGAGAAATTAAAAAAAAAAAATCTTTGTGTTCAGGTGACAGTGGTCTCACCGAGGTCTAGTGAACACTCTGTGTGTGGACTTTTGAGCTTCTGATTATGTACAGCGTGTGTTTGTGTTTGCATGTGATCATTCTCTTCCTTTCTGTTCACTGCAGTGTTAAATCATGCATATCACATCTGGCTGGCTTTAGATCAGCTTTCATCCCGGCATTCCCATCTGATCCCGTTCCAGATCCATCGCCACAGGATAGAAGATCTTAGTAATTATGTTATGGCAGAGGATTAGCTGGTGGGAGAGAAAGCCTGGGGCATCTGATCCTGAACAGATCTCATGTTTCCTGCCTGTAGACTCACATATACTACACAGACCCATGTATCATAAAACAAGAGAGAGATAAGATAAGATAAGATAATACTTTATTGATCCCCGGAGGGAAACTAGAAAAATATAAAGTAACAAATAGGCTTAGAAAATTAAATATAGAATATAGAAAATAACCACAAGCAACTAGAAAAAAGATATAAAGTAAGTAACAAATAAGCTAAAAATTAAATATAGAATATATAAAATATACAGAATAATCTTAAAATGAAATGAAATGCACAGCGGTGTAATTATGTTCTACATCATGAGTAGGTCAAAACCTAGTATATGGCTGGACCATGCATGGTCCATGAGTGAAACTGAGGACGTCGTTGAAAACGGTTGTTAAACTGTTGTAAGCAACTACTGAATAGTTGCTGAATATTTCTAAATGATGTAATAAGCTAATTAGCATATTCAATATGTCATCTCGTCATATTTGCATTCTGCATAGTGCCTGGTGTGTTATCTGTTTGCTTCCCTCCTACTCTCTGTGCTCACATACAGAATTTTAATACAGCTAAATCCCCAATAAAGCTGTTCTCATTTAGGTGTTGTTCAGACTGCAGGCAAATCAGATTTGTTTCTCAAATCAGATCTTTAGGACAGACTGTCCACCCTATTATTTGAAAGTGATCAGATGGATGGATTTGTGTGTCCAGACATCACCAACCTGTCTGCATGAGTTGCTGTAGTAACGACATAGATGCCTAATTGCTGCTATGACTATGACTATCAACTATGTATTTTTTTTGCTGTCCAGACTTTCCAACCTGGATAGGCACACATGTTCACATGTTTTTGTGTGTCAGTCAATGGAACAAGTGTGAAATAGTGACTGAAACATCAGTCCAGCAGTCACTTCTAAGGGACTTCCAAGTTGCTACTCCGCTCTGCTAAAATCCTGGTTTTATAACCATAACGGCTTCTGACAAAATCACCATACACACAGGTAAAACACAACGTCTGTGCTGTGATTTTGTCTATATTTACTTGTAAAGACAGAAGCTCAGTCATGTCTGTGTCAGCTGCCATGCTGTCAGTCGAATGTGATACATAGAGGTGTATCTGTGGAGGGAAAGTCTGACTTCGCAGTCACAGGAAAGTATTTCAGATTCTCTTCCACTGGAAGTAGATAAGGTTTATCCAAAAAGTTGCCAGATTTGTCACATGGTGGTTTAAAAAACAAACAAAAAAAAAAGTTGGGCTGTGTTTCAAAAACAAAAACCCAAGAGCAGAATGGAGGAATGGATTAAACCTGTTCTAATGTAAGCTGTTAGCATGTCCGGTCAACTCAGCATAGACTTCCATGTTCCCTGCCTTTCCTGCCACTAACTTGTTGAATTTGTTGTATGTTCAGGTTGCTTATCAGCTGCAGACTGTAAACCTGTCTAGGCCACAGTTTTTAGTGAAACATTAATTTAACTGTACAGCCTAAGTGTTTGCATTTTGGGTCCTTTTCTTTGTGGCAAAGTACCTGAACTGTGGCAGCCTTGAACAAAATGTCACATTCATAATGAGACATTTTGTAGCCAGATAAATTAATTGAAATGAAATGGCTCTGATCAGCAGATCCATTCACAGTGGGCAAAGTAAATCTGTTTCTGTTCTGACATTGACCAGTAACAACCAGTCTATGAGGCTATGATATTAGATGTAGTACACCATCCACTTTTGTATAATGCTTCTCTGCTGGACTATAAACTGTCAAAAGAGACAAAAGAGACATGGTTTACAGGCAGTTATGGCGGAACAAATGTCTCTTGAATAAACTTATTGGCCCTGAGTCTTTCTGCTTCAAAGGTTAGAGATCATGTTACCAAATGTTAGATAATATAGTTGAGATATATATTTCTATTATATTTTTTATATATATAAGCTATTATATGTATATTTTGATAACTAGAACTAGGCTTCTGTTTGATATTGATATATTTAATCACATATTAAATCACATGTTGCTCAGTTGATGTTCCCTAACACTGTAGGCTGCTGCTGGAATATGGCCAGATGTTCATTCCAGTCTATTTTAAATAATGAAATAATGTAACAATGCCATCATTTCTTATTGTTCTTGTCCATACCGAACCCTTAATTCAAACATTCACAGTGTTGGCTGGGGAAAAAGTAGGTGAGCCTATCAGCTAATGACTCAAGCAAAAGCTAAATGGAATCAGGAGTTATCAAAACTGGTGTCTAAACAATGAAACAAGATTGGAGATTTGGGTCTGAGTTACTTTTACTTAAAAAACAAACAAAAAAAAAAACAGTCAAACATTTTAACTTTGGGATTCACAAGAAGCATCTGGTGATGTGAACAATATTTAGGAAAAAGATCTCAGAGGACTTATGGTCAGGAATTGCTGATTTGCATGAGGCTAGAGGGGGTTATAAAGTCGACAACAACCAAGGGCTTAAAGGAGTCACTGGCACTGGTTTACATCTCTATTCATGAGTTGAGCATACACAAATCATGTTGCAGGTTACGGGATAATTGACCCTAAACATAGAAGTAAATCCCCATCCAGAATGACTTCAAACAAAGAAAATCCATCTCAAGAGAGCCGCCCACACCAGACATCCTGAGAATATGGCTGAATTAAAGTAGTACTGGTCGTTCAGGTCTGACGCGCAACTACCAGAAGTGCTTGTTTGAGGTTATTGCTGTCAAAGGAGGTTGGACCAGTTATTAAACCCATGGTTCAGTTACTTTTTTCCACCTACACTGTGAATTTTTAATGGGTGTGTTCAATAAAAACACAAAAGATTATTATTGTTTGTGTGTTATTAGCTTATCTTAGCTTATAGGCTTATATTAGGTTGTCAGATCAGATCACAGTTTATGACCAATTAATGCGGAAAACCACTGTAGGTGACAAGGAAGAAGAATGTGTGGAATAAACAATATTTTTTCTGGTTTTGCTGCATCAGTTTGGATAGTTACTGTTACAGTGATGTAAGACTGCAGATCGGTGGTGGAGCCTTTTAAAATCTATACTGTGTTGTAATATCAAGTCAAAGCAACAGCTATTGAAGGACCTTTTAACTAGATCTGAACCTGTGAGCTTCTATTATGAAGAAAGGCTACACAGGCCACCCTGCTGGGATCATGTTGTTACTCAGTACTTCTCAACCAAGGGGGTCAGGGCACTCCAAGAGGCTGCAAGATAAATCTGAGGAGGTCACAAGATCTTTCTGTTACAGAATTTGGTTTCTTCTTCTTCTTTTTGCTTTATTCCTGTGAAATCCAAGATACTTTCACCTCCTCAGGCAACTGAATAGCCTTCCAATGAGACAAATGCAGGAAAACTCACCGCTCAAAACTCACGACGACACCGAGGCCAGAACCTGTGATGGGGGGGTCACAAGTATTGCTTCTTTTTAAGAGATCAGAAGACAAAAGGTTGGGAACCCCTGCCGTACGTTAGAAGCAATGAAAACTAGTGGGAGAACTTTTAGACAGACTTTAATAAAGTCCATTTCTCTGCCTTAGTTATACTTGCAGATAATAACCTGGAGACTTAAATGAAAACTCTTTCATAAGTCAGATTTTAATGAAGCCATATGTAAATTCAAATCTCCCTAAACTCCCCATTTCTCCTGTCCCATCATAATGAAGCCCATCTGCTCACTTTCTCTCTGTTTTTATGGTTTGATCTTGTGGAGCGCGCGTGCACACACACACACACACACACACGCACACACACACACACACACACACACACACACACACACACACACACACACGCACACACACACACACACACACACACACACACACACACACTAATTAGTATTACTCTCTCTTTTTTTTTTCCAACAGTCCCATCCTTCTGGGGTTTGGTGAACTCAGCCTGGAACCTGTGCACCATAGGCAAGAGGCAGTCTCCCATCGACATCGAAACCAGTCACATGATCTTTGACCCCTACCTGACCCCTCTGAGGCTCAACACAGCTGGACGCAAGGTAAGGACCACCATCGTTTTAGATGACCTGACATCTGTCGTCGGTGAGAAAACTGCTCCTCAAGGGCTCAATCCTTTTAGAAGGTCAGTGTCCTTTAGAAGAGACACTGACCAATGAATTTCAAGCTGATGTGCGGAAACAGAGCTCGTCAGAGGTTATGAGACAAGCGGGACTGTCCTTCTCTGACAGCGCCGGGCTTTAATTCATCAGAGTGGCTGAGAGCAGAACATGACACATTCCCTAAATCAAGACGCAGAGAAGCTTCTGTCTGACAGAGACTATGAGCTTTTCATCCATATCTGAAGGCTTTAAAATTCCCAGCTGCATTTGACTGCGCTAGGCTCAGGGGGCATTACTATTTTAGCCCTCTACGCAGCAATCACTGTTAATCTTTACAGGAAAAATCCTCTCTAAAGCACCCTGAATCACCGTTAAAACACAGCTTTCAACGACGCTGTACATCGCATCCTGGATTAATGTTTGTATTTAGGAGTGCATTCTACTTATTGGCCATATTTAGATGAGATGATATCTCACCGAGGTGTTTTCAGCGGAGAGGGAAACTGACTGCAGGCAAAAAAAAAGTCACCTCAAGCAGAGAAGATAATCGGAAATATGGTCATATTGACATGTTGTGATCTTAGAATTATAAGGTTCTATTTTGATCTAAATGGTTTTGAGATTAAGAGATTAAGGTTCAAAGTTTAGACATCTTGGATAGCAAAGCCGATATACAGTAAAGTTAAATAACAAGTGCCCTTAATATGCTCTAAATATATGATATCAAATCAAAATCCCATCCTGTTTTAAAATGGGGTTTTCTCTAAAATCAGGTGGATTTCAGATTGAACTTTGGCCAGCATGACAACTCACTATCTGCTGGGAATTATAAGATTCTGCAAAGGACAGAAAGTAATGGTTTTATTGAAATTAAGACACAAATTTTAATGCACAAATTTAAAAAAATGTATCAAATAAGTTACTAATTATTAAGGGTGTTATGATATAAAATATTTGTTATATATTACCAGTTACTGCAGTGCACTGAACTCTGAAGGTGTGTGGCCAAAAATGAGTGAAATAAGGCGTTGGAATGTTTACGTCGGCTGAAACCGAGCGATTTAATCTTACTCAGCTGATCTTAATGAATGTGAAACGCTGCCTTTTCTGTGTGAACTCTACAGAAGCTGTCATTTTTTTTACATCTAGAGCTTTAGTTTTCACTTTTCCCTATTGAGCAGTTCCCTGTCACAATATTCATTAAAATAATTATTCTTAGTGTTACCTACAAAATGACCACAGCTGTTACAGTCCACCGTTTTTAATGATCCACCCCCGAAAATGAGCCAGGCTCCAAACTGAAGGCACATTTGACCATTACAACATCTCAGTCATGAGTCATTATTTCACAACATCGTCTCTTTATTAAAATTTGATCATTGCGGGGGGCTTTGATCTCGGCAAAGACCATGGCTGCTACGTTTTAAAATTCTCCTAAGAGATTTCCAAACTCCAGGAGCACTGTTCTCTCAGATTAGGTTTAAGTTTTGCTTAAGTTTGTGATGATGATGATGATGATGATGATGATGATGATAACTGTAGGTGTTTTATATCTGTCCAGAAACTGTTGAATGTGTGAATACAGGCTGCCCACCTTAAAGCTTTCTCACCTCATAACTCCACTGTTGGAGAAAAGATTCTCTCCTTCAGAACAAAGACATCAGAGAGTTTTTAACACACTGACTAATTTGCGAATTAAAACAAAATATAAAAACAGATTATCAGAAAAGGCCAACGTATTAATGGATGTATTACTAAATAATATCGTTAGGAAAAAATAAACAAAACGCAGTGTAAAAAGAAATGTAAAGCTTCTTACTAAAGAGGCTGTAAAACTTAACACTGTCTCTGACAACCCGTAAAGTATCAGGATAATGGACAGTCATTCGGTTAATAAAAACTCAACTTCAAGGTTCTGGAGAGCTTCATAAATCTCTTCTTCATTGTCTTCTTCATACGTCCGCCTGACTGAATGCAGTGTGCCATAAGGTGTTTGCTGCCCTTCACTAGAGGGAAGGAGGAAAAAGTCTGTATATAATGTTTTATTAAATAGAGAGCATCAGTCACTAAATAGTAAAAATCAATGCAAGATGTTCTTGCAAGCATTTCTACCTTATTTTACATTGACAGCATAATGGGCAGTGAGCAGAACTGCAGCATGATCGCTCATCTCTTCATCATCACAGCCACACACGGGGAAAAAAAGAAATGGAAAGGCCATTTGTCCTCTTCATTGTTGTGTTGCAGTGAGTTACAGTAGAATAAACTGTGGTTTAATGTTACAGTATTACTGTAGTTTACTGTGTTTAAGATGATTTAAATATCTGGGGTTTGGTGTTTTAGTGCTGTGTGTGCAAATCACTTTGGCATGTATGAATGTAGGATTTGCTGTAGTGTAAGATCAGACTCTTATATTTACAGTTATAGAGCATATTCAGGAAACAGAATGAAAATGATCATTTCCAAAACTGACATTGCATAAATTTCACGTTTTTTCTTCTTCTTGCTGTTTGTAAAACATTTGAGGAATGATTCACTGATAAGCAATGACAATTTGATCTTAAAAAGCAACAGTGATTAAACTGTTGTGGAAACTGAGCCAATTGGAAAATACTGTAACATCACTGTAGCAAATCCTTTTCACTTCACATGTAGTGCAGCAGAGGCTAGAAGATGTTCTGACTTTGAATTGCTAATATGGGTCAAACAGAAGGAATACTGCATCCTCCATTTCCCAAAATGCAACTTGATTTCATTTTTTTGTTAAACCTTTGCAGAGGTAACTCTGACATCGTTGTCAGCATTTCAGACGTTTACTCCTCACGTTTAGTAAAGTTACAGCAAATGACTGCATTTCCGTATATATTTTATTTGTGTTTGAACCTTTTTGTTTTTGCATCGTGTGTCACCCTCCTAAGCACTTAAAAGGTTGTAGGCGAGGACAGCCAGAGAGAGGGGTGATTATAGTTGTAATAGAACAACTGTAATGGAAAGTGCCCACTTCATCTGTTAAATGACAAAGCCTGGCCACTCATCCACTTAGCTATCACATTTTAGCGAACCTCTTATCTGAGGTTTTGTATGAAAAGCAGGCACATTTGATCCTGCAAGTTCTAAAATAAAGCTTTCAAGCATCTGTCAGCTCAAAGACTAAAGGTGCTGTGCATATCATTCCCTGTGGAGAAAATGTACTACTTTGTGTGTTTGTTTATTGGAAGGTGTATCACTTTCATTTATGATTTTTAGTTATTTTCTATTAAATCAGGACATGACGGAGCCAAGCATTACGTCCCTTTAGGTCCTTTCTTTTTGTCACATGCTAATACCACACTTCTATTATTTAATTGTTAATGGATAACACTTGCCCCCGCACACCAGAAAGTAACCCAGAGGGAACATCAGCCCCATCCGTGACCCCTTCAGAACGTCCTATCCCTGTAATTCCCCAGAGAGTCACTCACTCACTGTGACGAGGGCTAAGAAGTGCCGCGGGGGGTGAGCTCCATGTTGTTCCCCGAGAGAGAGCCGTGTCAGCCACTAATCATGGCTGCCGTGGCACGCTGCGGTTCAGACGAGGATGGTTTGAGATCAGATGAGCGTCATCAGAAGCTCAGGGTCTGCTAATCCAAACCACTGAGGAATGTAGGTCACCTAGGAGAATGAAAAAAAATCTGGATTATTGAAACACTGTGCCAGAGCTCATTTGAAATACATTTGCATGAAGTTTTTGTTAATATGCGTAAATATGCAGTTCCCTTCATGGTCTAATTTTTTTTTTTTTTTAGAAAACTGGAGCAATTTTTATTTGTAATTTGTTGTTATTGTTTTGTGTGTGTGTTTGTGTGTGTGTGTGTGTGTGTCAGCTGCACGTTAATATATTAATGGTTTCTAAAAAAAAAAAGATATTTCATGCAGAAAATGTAGGTTATAAATGAAATAAACACAAAAACTATTCATTCACAAAGCCATTTCAAAGTGTGCAGGATGAGCCAAACACATAGACAACCACACAACAACACATAGTCAAAATCTACATTCAAACAGCTGATATATGAAATGAATCACTACGGGAAAAAAACGACAATTTTATTTGGTTACAATTTGGGTTTTATTTTTATAGGTTAAGCCACTGGATCTGTCAGTTATGATAAAAGGTCTTAGAAAGCACTGGCATCACTGTGACTCAGTGTTCAGAGGTAAAGCTCTGATAGACACACTGTACATCATCTGCTCAGCACGAACCAGCAGACAGACACAGTACGTGAAGAGCTGGAGGAGAACATGGCGGCTGATGTCCCCGGCCACACACACACAAGTAGATCGAACAGAAACAGATGAAACAGACTCTGTACACGTGTGTATGCGTTTGTATGCATTGTACATATCTGTATATACACGGACTTGTAGGTGGGTATAAATAAAATACATAAGCATAGGTTTGACAAGAGAATCCAGTTAAATGTTGCTCAGTGTTCACATGTTTGTTGTTGTTTAAGCCAGGGTTTCAGTTGTGTTGTGAATACTTGTGTTTAAAGTGGCATAAAATGAATATAGTCAAAGTGCTTGTATGGTACAAGTACATGAATATAGTACAATACTTGGGTAACTGTACGTAGTCCCTTTCCCTCACTGGTTGAAACACAGCTGCAGACCCTGGCCAGTGCATAGCAGTGATCTGTAGCAGCATTTTTCAGTTTCACTCTAACGACTTGAACATGAGTCTATAATAAAATGGGATGTTATAATGGTGTAATGTGTCCAGCCCTGTGTTCAGATCAGGGACTGAGACATTAACAGCCTCAGACTTTATGCTGTAAAAACTCTTAGCACCTTTCCATCCCCCGGGGGGGTTCCTGTCCAAAATAGTTTCAGACAGAGTGCTGTGCTCACAGTCAGGTTCTGGAGGGGGGCGGGAGGGGGGCCTTAATCCTTCCATGCATCAAATCCACAGTCCATGCTGCTTACCTCGCTAGGCTTAACTGGACCTGTCCAGTGGGATGGTTTTACACAGATGTTTTATTGCAGGCTGTGTGCTTCTTTATTTAACAATGGGTCCAAATTTCCAATTCTTTTGTGGCAGCCAGGCCAGCTGTATGATGGGAGAGTAATGTAGGATTTTCTCAGAACTGCTTGATGAATTGTGAAACCATGCGCTCTGGCTCTTTCCCAGTATATCTAGATTTCCGGAGTGGGATGCTTTTAGCGCAACTGCTCGTGTGTTCTTGGTGGTTTATTGTCTGCAAATAATGTTTTCTTTCAAGTTTAAATTCTCTTGCATTGATTATCTGTATCACAGGAGATCAATGTTGGACTTAGATGAATTTAGATGTTTTCTTAGGTGTTTGAAGATGCACAGCTGTGCTTTAACCCAGGCTCTTGAAGGCTGTTCTCCCTAATCAGCAGGCTCCTTAATGCCCCAAACTGCTGTAGATTCTGATTAAAGGGGTACTCCACCTAACCCTGGCCGTAAGCCTGTTTTACACATTAGGATCAGTGTACTTGCCATAGAGAGTACTCTTCTGTCCTTGAGAACAGTTGTATAATGTCTTGAATATGTCCCCGGTGATGTGAAACTGTCTATTTACTTGCGTCTTGGAGCTTTCAGCCACATCTGCACTTCATTCAGCTAGTGGAGCTGTGTCAGGTGTCAACATAAATATAAGGATATGAAATAAATGTGAACCTGTCGTGACATGTCAACAAGTGGTTGTATATGGGGAAGATCAGGAATCCTGTCTCAGTTCAAGAGTAAACGTCATGCTCAAAACTTGACGATCAGGATTATCTCGGCTTGGGCTCGGAGACTGAAAAAAATGTCCAACAGAAAACCTGTGTTTTAAACCGAAGGTGTGGAGTTTGAAAAACGTAGGCATCCACCATGGAAGATGCTGTCAAGTTACATCAAAGCAACTGGGGAATCCAGTGTTTTTGGAGCTTGACCCATTCTAGGAACTGAAGTTCATTTGATGTCTGTAACATAAAGAGAATTCCTCAGACAGAAGCACGGATGTGCCGGTCCTCAGAGCAGGGTGGATCTGGCCTAGCCTCTGTGCCACTACCTTCTCAGTGCAATCAGCATTTCTTTTATTGGTCTTTCTGGAAAAAAAAAAAAAAAAAAAATCAAGTGTAGCAGTGCAGATACTTGGTAAGCTGGTGCAGAGGAAATTCCCCTGAAGCTTCGAAGAGCAGACAGTCCAACAGAGAACTGAATCGTATGGACTCTTAAATGTAGTCTTACTTTAGGCGTAAATCATTTTTATCATATTTAAATACTGAAATATTGATATCATTCTGTATGTCTAAGTCTCAACATGCTAAATCTATAACTGGAAATGAGAAATTCTGTGATTCTAATAACAATAACATTTTCAGTAACAACTTGCAGAAGTAGAGCCGCCCTGTCCCTTGACAGCAGGGGACCGTCCCTTTGCTGTCCCTTGACAGCAGGGGACTGTCTCTGCACCCCCCCCCCCCCCCCAGAACTTTTCAAAGCTGGTAGAAGGTAGAAGATAAAAACAAAAGGACTTTGAGTCTAGAGCTGAGGAACCTCTCCTCATCAGACCCTGTCCTGTCCTGATGCTGGCCCATTCATTCGTCACCTGTCATCTTCACATGCTGGCACTCTGAACAGTCCACCAATACAGCGTTAGTTCATCAGACATTTCTTGTTGAGAAAAGGAATGAAGACTTGCAAGTAAACAACTGTTAATGCTAACGTTGGCTATGAAGCAATAGCAAAAATGTCAATTTAGATAGAGAGATAGAGAGATAGAGAGATAGAGAGATAGATGTTGATATGCATATCTGCATGCTGCATATAAGCAGTAGTATTTGTCTGCACCTAAACTGAGCTTGTTATTATTTGTTTGTACTGTCTCGCTTACACCTCAGTCACTTAACCTGGAATCTTAAAAGATCTGCACTTAACATTCAGTAATTAAGACTGTTAAAGGGACGTGCTTCCATAAAATAAAAATCCCAAGATTAATAATACTCATAATTTCAATTAACCTCTCTTGAGAGGCCAGCTCGAAGGACTGTTCTCCTATTATTATTATACGGTGTCTGATAAGAGTTATCTTGCAGGATGAAGAATTTCATATGTGCAGTGATAAGTCCTCCTCAGAGCCATAATACCACTTGAGCATCACAAAATTCACTACATTAGTTTTGTCCATATCCATAAAACTCACCAGCAATCTCAAGTCACACTGTGAGTGTTTAGTCTTCTCTGTCCTGTTGTTATTACAGCCGTCTCCGTGCTAACTGTGACCTCTCAACTCTATCGGCACCATGAGAGATTTTGCCTTGTCAGTGGCAGCTGGGGGTTTAATTATTTAGTAGTGGGGCTATGAAATTTGTAGTAAATACATTTACAAACGACAGAGGTCCCACCCATGTAGAAATCAACGAGTGCAGGTGTTTTTACATGGGTCAGCATATACATACAGAAAAGAAAACATACTGCAAACGTCCTGGATCTGTTTTGTTTCTGTACATTTCTGCTCATTTACCTCTGCTACAGAGGATTTCTAAGCTGCAGTATTTCATCATACCCAAGAACTATCACAATGAACTGACTCTGAGTGTGAGTGCCAACTGATCAGGCTACTGGCCAGAGTTAAACTAATCACACGCCATTTTTATCCAAAGAGTCTCACATTACCATGTGTGCATAAATTGGACTGTGAGCTGCACCTGGTGGGAGGAATACTGTTAATTTTGCCAGTGTTAATCCTCTGAGCTACACAGGACCACAGAGTTCGCGAATGCGATTTCACATTATTAGTGCAATGTGTCACCCCAGTATATGTACACTGCTAGATTGTTTTATAACTATATTCATTAATCAGCCATTGGCACGATTTGGCTTCGTAATCTGCTTTCCTTCCCCGCCAACTCTTGACATCTGAGGAAATTGCAGTATTTTGTCTCATAGATCAGATGAGTCTTCAAATAAGCAGTTCCTTTTTTTGGTCTGATGCGAGGACGTGACTGTCACTGATCTTCAAAAGACAAATTAATCTGGTCTCTTTACAGGAAGCAGCACAACTGTGGTAAGAGTTAAATCCTCTGTTTGAGTCTTGTTTCATGATTAATGCTCTTGTGCATCTGCTGAGCAAGAGCTCATAGCCATCTGTCCTGGCGAGTGTGTGTGTGTGTGTGTGTTGGGTGTATGCTGAGGAGAGAGAGAGAGAGAGAGAGATGGAAAGCATGTGTATGGTGAAAGTGAGTCTGTGTGTGAGAAATGAGAGCAAAAACGGAGGGCAAATGCCAGAGCACGCGTTTGTGTGGCTATGAATCGCTTGTGGGTGCATGTGCAGGTTAATGTCAAGACTTACATTTGACTTTGCTTGTGTGTGTGTGTGTATAGAGTAGTGTGCACCTGTGTGTTATCGAGTTATCCAGGCTAACCTCTACTGTGTTCTAGCTTCTTGTACGTGAGTTTCCTCCGAAGCTGTTGCACAACAGATTGGCTGTTTTGGCTCCTGCTTTCAGCAGCAGATTCCTTTGTTGCTTGGAAGTGCACAGGATGCTTTTACATACATTTATACAGGAATCCTCAGTGTTTTCACACACTCATATGGATATGCAGGCACACACAAACTGAGTACTGCGCAAACTCAGCTGAAGAGCTTGCACATTTGGTGTCTTATGAAGTACAAATGGGATGTTTAAGCAAGGCCTTCACATCTGTTCGCACACCTGTTTTCCTGAACAGGGGCTGAATTAGTGATTTGCAGGTCTAGAGCAAAGTCAAGCATGGCACTCTCTGAATTCCAGCTTCAATGAACCTAGTAACTTATGTTTAATGTGGAGAATTTGAAGTCTGTAGTCATAGTTGTGTGCAAGGAGCACAGAAAGAGATTTCACAGAAGCACAATTACTTCAAGGTTTGTTTATCAGTCAGCTGATCGATGCAGGGAGTTTGTTCTTTTGGGGGGACGAGGAGGAAGCAGCTGAAGGCTGAGGTGGCGTTTATCAAATCGCCGTCGACCGGACAGCTCACTATATAAATGCTTACTTAATCCGCGACGAACCTGCCCATTATTCTTTTGAAAGAATGTCTCGTTTACTCTGTAGGTCGGCTGCCGTCCGTCAGTTTGCACAAGCGGATAAGATGGTTTCAGTGATGGATGGTCATTAAAAGTCAATCAACAGCTCACATCACCCTGCGGTCTGTTACATATCAACCGGTGACCACGCAGCTCTGCAAAGGCCATCAGCTTCATTTACATCCGACACAGCGACAGAGGCACCTTCACATGTGGAGCAGAGAGATTTTACAGCAACGTGTGATAAGACCTTCAAATATGACAAATAGCTGTCTTCACATAGACTTTGAATGATCTGCAGCATGCTGACATTTTACTAATGGGTTGGACAGTACGGGTGCATGTGTGTGCGTGCGTGTGTGTTTGACAGTTCATTAGTCATATCCTATCTCATACACTGCTGCGGTACACAAAGACACACACACACACACGCGTTCACACGTAGAGACATGCACGCACTCATTTAACACAGCTCCGTGACAACAGTCTCTCATTAACTATCCAAGAGACAATTTGAATTTCTTTATTAAATTTCATTTAATGTTGATGTGGCATTAAATAATTACACCCAGAGAGTTCTGTCAGAGGAGGAGCAGCTCTGGATTCTCAGGGCCAAGAGACAAATTACACTTTCCTCTGTGTTTGTAATTAGTGACTGTTACATTTGCATGATCCATTTGATCTAATTTGAACTTTGCCTTGAAGAGCTTGTGAGTGCCAGACGATGTGTTCCAGCTCCAATTTCTTACATAAAAAAAAAACCCAAGATTTTCTTTCTAAATAAAATGTAATAAAGTTATGTAAATCAAAATAATGTTGAATGTTAATCAGCCCTGCTGTTGATACATTTTCACTGCTGTTTGGAACACAGATGCCTTAAAAAACAAGGCATCTTTTTGTTTTTATTTTTTTTAAATAACTTAAATAAGTAATATAAGTCACAGAAGTTAGTAATAGGAGTAATAAGAGTGGAATTTTGAACCAGCTGTAGACGTGCTGTGGCTTCTGGCTTCTACAGAGAATCTAAGTTGCTGCTGTAATATCTCCAACGTCTGACTTGTTGTGATTTAGCTACAAGAAACTCCACGACATCGAGACACTAAAATTCCTTGTGACAGTAATATAAAGATTTGAAAGTTCCCCAGGTTTCACAAACACATACAGCTGGAAATGATCATCATAGCAAAGATAAAAGACACAACAAGCATGTATGGAACTGACCTTTGACTTGACAAGAAGGTTGGTCAAGAGAGGACCAAGTGAAATAAAACGGAGGAGGAGAAAGAAAAGAAGACCAGCCGAAAGGAAGTAGTGATTAGGTGGAGGAGGGAAGCAAAGTGATGAGGGAGAACGAGGTTGGAAGAGAAAAGAAAAGAAAGGTAAGAGAATGAGAGTAGATTGGGTCATTCAAACAGGGAATTAATCATTTTGACAGCCTATCTGCCTCCTCTCTCTGCGTTGCTTTGGCCTACACACACACACACACACACACACACTGCGTGCTCTCCTTCAAACATTTAAGCTCTTATCAGCATAAAGAGTCACAGCAGAAAATAAGTACGAGTGTGATGTTAACACAGTTTACACATGTATCTGCAGTGTACAATATTTCATAATGTATTTATAGATTAAACCTAAAAGGGAATCAAACCTGTAGTTTGGTTCATTTGGTTGAGATGAAGGGGAAAAAAAGTCTCTTATTGCTTTTTAGTTCTGGTCTGGTTCATGTTCATTCTGGCTTATTACAAAGGGGCCAAGACCGGTAAACATAAAGTCATTAAAGAGTGATTGAAATGACAGAAACGCAGTCACACACAGTAACATACATAATACATTTTTTCTTCTGCCTGTTCGTCACTTTTATTACACACAGGGTTCGGTTGCAGGTTTTACTGTTAATGCCCAGAATCAGTTCTTTTTCCTCTGTTCTTTGTGGCACCAGAGAACATAAATAAATGGTAAAAGGGCTTCACTTATGTTGTGCTTTTACAATTCACTTCTCATTAACACATTGATGGAAGGCACTGCCTTGCCTGTCGGGAGCAACTTGTGTCCTGCTCAAGGACACTTTGACCTATGGTCAGGGCGAGCTGGGGATCGAACCGAGGACCCTGCGGTTAGTGGGCTAGGATGTCTTCAGATCTTGCTTAGCTTGTAATAAGAACGACCAGAGATCATAGACCAGAACTACAAGCTAACAACATTTTTTTTTTCCCTGGCCTGCACCAAATGAACTGAACTATGAGACCTTAGCTTAAATCCAATCAAATTCTTCAGCAAACCTGTGAGGTCCGCAGCAGGTCTTTCCCATTCACTGTAACAGACTTGGTGTGATGTACACTATATTAGGTCTCTTTGCACAAATGAAATTCTTGCATTACTGGCAGGAAATCAGTTCTACCCGCTGGATGTGCAGCTTTGGAGAAAAATGATTAGGAGGACCACGTTTTGAAGCAGATCCAGGGTTTTCATGCTTGTATACTGACTGTTTTCCGCATTCTGACTTTGTTGTGAGTATGAAGTAAATGTAACTTTAGATGCGATCAAGAGGCATGACTTTCAAATCCAGCAGTACAGTTTAGAGGTAAATATGAGCGTTATAAAAAAAAGCTAAATACATGTCAAGTTAGCCAGTGGGTGTTTATGCGGGTGTGTCTGAGGGCCTGGATGTTAAAATGTCCATTAAATTGGTCTTACTATTTATCAGTGCTGGTTGGTTGCTGTTATCAAGTAAATCTATGACCTCAAATGCCATCTTAGAGTAAAAATATCAGCTGCCATTAAAAATAAATAGACCGTTTTTTTAATGAGTGTGTGTGAAAAAAAAAAAAAAAGACTGAAATGCCCATGAGACCAAATGACCCAAAGACCAAGAGATTCTACTGACCTATAAACTTTCAACTGAAAGCCCCAGAGGCAATTTCACACTTGAATAGAATGGAAAACAGCTGTTTGAAGCTGTTTGGCCTTGAAGCTTTTCAGGGCCATGAATATCCAGAATGCAGTGAAATCAGAGCACAGACATGTATTCATTGTATGAAAAGAGCAGATGTAAAACGAAGTTATTTGATAATGTAAATTCTACAATTTGCAAAGAGCAGCACATCAGATACACAGATAAACAAATAAATAAATACAAATAAACTGTTGGAGCTATTTAATGTCTAATAAGGGATTTAGATGAAAATGAGGAAGTTGTTTTGTATATGACTAATGACTGGAACAATTTTAACCTTCAAAGCTAACAAGCTGGTGCTAATAGCACTGCCTGTATAGGGTAAGTGCTCTTCTTCTGAAAGAACTAAAATTGATGATTCCAACACATTTTCATGAGAACTACATAAAATCATTGTTAAGGTATCCTGAGCTCCACAATTAGTAAAGAGACAGAAGTTTACGACATGTGCAGTATATTAACTGACCTACAAGCAAAAGCATGTCCCTGTTTTCAGCTCCATTACTGGACTACTGCTCTGCTTTTATACTGAAGCAACAGGGAATGACTTATGCTATTAGAGACTTACCCAAACTTGTTCTGGAGAGCAGGCAGAGTCTGGCCTGACAAGAACAGCAGCATTTGTCATTTGCTGAAATGAACATTGTTTATCAGTGCGAGAGTTTAAGGGTGGCTGCTGTGGTACTGCAGCCACGGATGAGCCATCTGTAAAAATTAGCAAAGCCCAGGAAACGCTACAGTTGTGTGTGGAAATCTGGGGGACTGGCCAGTCCATCACCGCTGTCACCTTAGTGGGATGTGTTTTGGATGCTGCTTGCAGAGACCAAAAACTCCAAAAAGGATACAGCAGATCTGGAAGATGAAAGAGCTTCCAAAATGAATACACTGACTTTCAAAACAAATGACAGTAACTTCGAAAACCAACAAGGACTTTACATACATGCATAAAGAGAAAATCACTTAGCAGAGTTACATATGGTATTTGGAGGTTGACATTTTGGTTGTGAAAGTCAACAAGATCCAAAGTCCAAAATCAGTATGTTGACTGCTAAGTTTCAAAACCAATAAGGAATTTCTATAAATGCAAAAGTATTGATTTCCAGTGCACTTATAAAACCAATGCGTGAAGCTACATACCGACCTGCGAACTTCAATATTATTAGATTTGGGAGTTAAAAACAGATTTGGATTCAGATTTGGAATGCCCAGATTTTAATAACCTCACCTCTAGATATGCTCTCTTTCAAATCCAACATCGGCCTTGAAAACTAACAAACTGTGCTTCCAGTACCCAAATTAGAAAATGGGCATCTTCCAAAAGCATTACATGATATTTCCACTTATAGTTTTGGAACTTCCTAATCTGTGGAATATAATATAATATAATATACTATTCTGTTCTCTACTCTAGCATATAACTGAGTCACTGCAAAAAGTCTCATTTGAACGTGTCCTTATCTGGAATTAGGGTATGTAAGATTTAGCTTTACAGGATAGTTGAACACATTTGGACTTTGCCACTTCACATCACAAATACAGCATATCACAGTGATCAAAAAAAAGGCAGTAAATATCTTCTTGAGGCATGGATTAGCCTAGTAAGAGATGCCCCGCAGCATCATGAGTGTGTAGGTGGGATTGGTTGGATATTATTGGCCTCCAGCAGGGTAAAGCCTGGAAAAGAGCTAGCAAAGCAGAGCAATCTACTCGCCTTCCTCTATTGTGATAATTAAACCCACAGAGGGATCGCCAGAGAACTTGTCTCTAATAGATACCGACAAAGCAGAGGACTTAAATTAAAACCTTGGCCCTCACTGTGTGCTCATTTGGGTTACATGCATTATGCAGTGGGCTATTACAGCCCTGGCCCAGGTGGGACTGATCACTTTTCCTCTTAAATATTAGCATTTCATTTTCCTTACTGTTTCTCGGAGGAGCTGAAGCTCTTCGTAACCTATTTCTCTATCTGTCCAAAAGTATTTCTCTGTGCCTCTCAACCTCTCCCTCCAGCCTAGTTCTCTCTGTCTAACAATTCTATTTATTTTTCCATCATAATTTTCTCTCTCTTTTTTTTTGTCATTATTATTCTGCCTTTCTCTGTGACAGTTCTGCTAATTCCAATTTTCTTTCCCACTGGTAATTCTTTGACTGGCCGATTCCTGATGCTCTGTCTTTGTCAGTATCTATTTCTCTTTCAATTAATTTCTAATGTGAGATGTTATGGTGTTTTGGGCTAATGGTATTCCTCCAGTAATCAGTCACATTCCCAGGAGTACAAAAGGCAGTTCTACTCTCTCCTGTCAGTTCTCTATGTAGTAGTTTCATGTACAATAGATTCATGTAGGTACATTCATACCATGATACATGTAACTGTATTTGCATTATGATGACATCCTGTACAGCTCTGTTAAGGAGGGGGATCTTTTATCTGTAAGAGATAAAGTAAGAGATGCATCTTCACTAAGTGCAAATTCAACCCCTCAAAAAAAGCCAAAGGGTATAAATTGAGCCAATTGTGTTTTTCTTTTAAGCAACACCTTCGCTGAGAAGCACAAGTCGACCTTAATTATCTCTCTCACTGTATATTTTAATGTCATTCTCTGATGTTTTTTGTTTTGTTTTTTTTTTCTCATGCACTTTTGTTACATTTCTTTTTGTCCGGGGACCTGACATTTTCTTCTTCTGTTAACTAAAACAGCAGCTGCATGATGTGATTTTCACCAGTATAATTATGCTTATCCACATGATGTGTCTTTTGTATGTATATATTCCATTACAACTGTGTATACTGTGGGTGTAAGACAAAGAAGCGGTATCTGTATCTATTTAAATAAGCTGATTTGTATTTGACCCTTGACTTCAAAAAAAAAAAAAAGTAAGTTTGATGGTCCCAGTGGAAATGAGTAGTACTGAATATTGAACTTGAAACCGTCCATATTTCTGTGTTTTTAGCCTGTTTGTTTACATTTTGGCAAATCTTTATCACGCTACCTTGGCTACTTGCGTTTCTTGTGCCGACAACAATCACTATTCTTAACTGTTGTGTGTAGGTTTATCTTTGATTGACAATCATAATCCTGACACCACTGTAAAAAGCCAGTTAGCAGAGTGTGTGTATGAAATCTGAAACAGTGACCGTTGCTGGAGTGGGTCGAATATTCTCGCTAAAAATAATATATTATCTATTCAGCCCTGTAGTTTACTCTACAAAATAAATTGTGTGCAAAATTGTGTAAACCAGACAAAATGACATGTTCCTTCTTTTTAGTGTTAAATGAACCGCACACTGTGGTTTTTGTATCAAAGCAAAACTCAAACTAAAAGGCATAATAATTAACACTGTGTGCAGTTTGATGACTGTAAACAGTTGTACACATTTCTTTTTTTGTAATCCCTAAAAGAATTATTTCTCGCACACTCATTCGAGCCCTATACCAGCACACTCCCTCCTCCACGTTTAAAGGTCAGCACTATGCAGTCACTGTGGTGATCGTAGCCAGGTCCACACCAAACATGTTGGATCCCATCTGATTCAAACACATTTATTTTGGTTTCGTCAGACCGAAGAATGTGCCGCCAACATTCAACAGGCTTCTTTTTGTCTTCTTTGGCAAAGTGTAATCTTGTGGTTTTGTAATCTTACAGTTCTTGCAGTGGAGGAGCACTTACCCATCTGTTTTTTTTGGGGTTTTGTTTTTTTTTTTGCAGGGTTGCATAAATAGCCAACTGTGCATGACGTCATTATCCAAGGGCAACTACTGCACCTTCTGTTTTTGGTAGTTCAATTAAATTCAATTATATTTACATAGAGCCAAATCGTAACATACATGATCTCACGGCACTTGAGATAATGTCTGTGTGGCCAAGACCTTATAGTATCAGAGAGAACCCCAGCAGCAGCAGCAACTGTACTCTGTACTCAGGGTGGGCCCAACCCTCTGCATCGACTGGTTGGGTCGAGAGGTGAAAAATGGGGTAGAGAGAAAAGAGAGACCAGGAGCAGCTGTATATTCTGTTGTATTCAAGCACTGTCATACCACTTGTTATAATGATAATAGTTATACTAATAGGTGCAATAATGGTATTGACAGTGACTGACGCCAGCGTCAATTACTAATATGACTTTTAATAATAGAGATAATAATAAATTTAATAATGAAGAGTTGTAGTGGCAGATCAGAATCCTGCAGCTAAGATGTCAGAGGGACCTGCAGAATGAGGACAGAGAGGAAAAGCACAAACTACAGGAGAGAGAAGACACAAAGGTAGTGACATACAGGAGGGTAATATAAATACATGGAGAGAAAAAGAAGAAGAGAAAGAGAAGTGCTCAGTGCATCATGGGAGTTCCCTCAACAGTCTCAGCCTATAGCGATTCAGGGCTCTCCCATCTTTACGAAGTCTCACAGCCTGGTTTCTGACTTGTTGAGTTAATTCCTTATTGTGTGGAGCCTTGTTGCATCACACACAGCCCAGGTTAAAACTGAGAAAGCTGTGGTGTTCACGGGCTCTTTTATAACCTTGTTCGTGCCAGTGTCTCTGTCCCCCTGCCGGCTGCTGAACAACAGCCCCACAGCATGATGCTCCCAGCACAACGCTTCACCATTGGGATGGTATTGGGCAGGTGATGAGCAGCACCTGGTTTCTTCCAGACATGATGCTTATTATTGAGCCTGAACAGTTCAGTCTTGGTTTCATCAGACTTTTTTTTTGTTTTTTGTTTTTTTACATTTTTTACAATCTCTCTCTTGCAAGTTAACTCTATAACTACAATACTAAGACAACCTCTTGTCCAGCTCAGAAAAAAATGAGGGAAATTCAATTCAGGCCCAGTATCTCAGGTTTTCTTCTTCAGGGTTTTTTCATGATTCCCTCTTCTTCCCCTCTGTCTCCTCTCTTTCTCTGTATTGACCCTCCTGTCTTGTCTCTCTCTCTCTCTCCATACATTTGATTTCATCATATGCTTGACAGAAAACAGGCAGAGCCTTTGAAGATTTACCTCACTCTGACTTGGTTTTCTAAGAACGCACATCAAACAGCTTTAACCTGTTTGTACTCAATTACTTGGAGTATGTTTGATTTGTTGTCCTCAATCCAGTGCAGAGAGCTCCCACGTGCATTTGCCAAATCCCACCTGCCGGGGCAACAACCCAGTCATCCATTGCAGTTTTCATGAAAAGATGTGAAAGTCACTTGAGATCTTAGGTTCTGTGCTGCTCATCTGTGGGCACAGTCGTTCTTCCACTGTAACTTAGAGCTGGAAGTTACAAACAAACTCTTTTTTAATCTCTTTTTTTACTCTTGGGTGATGTTATTGTGAGTGAAACTCATCCACAACTGGGACAGAACATCTAACACTTTAAAGCAAATCTCAAACATGCCCAATTATTCATTAAAAGAAGACCTTTACAACACTGTTAGTGTAGTTAGGAGAGTTTGGTGAACCCAACTTGGATCGCGTCTACAAGTAAGTCTCATAGAAAAAAGCACGAAGTTTAGGAGAAGAATATGAAAATGTTCTTGCGTGATGCTCATTCTTTTAAAATATCTTTTTACATTATACAGTATATAACAGGAAAGTGCTTACCCTCTGTGGCGTTTGTAACAGAACCTGTTTGTGAGTGACGTAGAACAGTGGACTCATTTAGTCATTTTTAGATTCTAAATCCTTAGCCTCTTTTAAAATAATGTTGTGCTTTTCTTTAAGGATTATCCTGTGAATAGATTCCAGGCTGGTGAGTAATGGTTTAATTTCAGTCTACCCGAGCAGTGGCACGCCACAATTAAACTGAGGGCGAGTGCTTTCTCCTCATTTATTATATACAAACAGCGGTAATGAATATGTGAATGTAGCGAATGTCATATAAAATGTATGATGAATCTGGCTGGCATGCAGGTAACGAGTGTTAATATTTTATGTGTTGCCAGGGGCATTGTGAGGAACTGACACCATATGGCTCAGCAGCCATATGAGCACTAGGAAAAGCTGTTTTAATCCACACAAACAGAATCATCTTTATTTGTCATACAAGGCAAATGTAGACGAATTTGTTCTGTATTACAGGGCCGAGTAAGGTGCGAGGACACTGAGTGCAATGCAAAGGGCAGTCGAAGAAAACACAGTGAGCAAGACATCAATCTACAGACATACTCAACCTAGGATAGAAAAAATATGGGCTTTACATCTATAGCAGTTGCAACGCTCTGAATTTAAATTTGCATTCGCTGAAAACTGGGGCTCCACCTTTGATTGAAGGAAAATAAATAAACCGCATGAATCAGTCTCATAATCAGAAGTAGTAAAATCTCCATTCAGGTTTCTCCGTCTCTGCGTCTACTACTTTTCTAGGACTTCAAATGAATAATTCAGAGAACTATCCAACATCCTCTCTTGTCACAGACAGGAGAGGGAAAGTTCAGCCTACTTTTGCAGCCATGTCTCAGACCTGAGACCCTTTCAGTCAGACCTGAAGTGGTTGTTTCGGTGCTTGCTTCACTCCTGAGGGCTTCACTCGTGAGGGCTTCCCTCCAGGGGTTGAGGGAGCAGATTTTTACAGCTATCAAAGTGAGACTTACCAAAGTAGGGGGGGAAAAAAAAGGAATATGCAGTCTAGAAAAATAAAATAAAATGAGACCAGAGCAAAGGCAAAAGTTACAAGATACCATTTTTCAGTACTTATTAATGCAGTGAATGCTTTTTTTTTTTTTAAATGCAGCTTTTGTTGTTTGTATTGTCTTAAACAATATTTATAAAATCATCATAGAACCCTAACTAACCCAAAGTAAATAATATTTATAATATTAGAAAATGATGTAAATATTTTATTATTATTATTTAACACTATGCTGGAGTTTCTATTTCATGTATCATTCTACAAATTGAGATGTAAAGTATAACGTATGGGTGAGGTTGTGTATGTACTGGGCCTCTCCAGCACTGCTGTATTATATATGTTTCATTATGGGTCACAGTACCTGAACAGTGTGTCTCTGTGCCTGTCTGACGCCTTTTTCCACCTGGAAAATCAGAGATTGAGAAAAGGCAGCATGAGGTGGTGACTGATGTACTGGTGGTTTTTGCTGCACCTTCTTTGGTGCAAACTGTTTTTGTTGCAACTGTGGCAGGAGCTGCTAATTGTAGCTGCAGCCTCCTGGTCTACCTCTGTGGTCAGCTGGCTGGCTGTGTGTGTGTGTGAAGTAGGACAGTGTAAGTCCTTCAAGAGGTTCATGGATCAATCTAAGTAAGTTACTAGGCCCATAACATATGAATTCAGTTAAATATGTTGTGCACTTATTAGTTTTCTTCTTCATTGATGAAAAAACACCACTAGCACCCTGTAGTTAGTCTCTTGCCGACAGCATACAGCGCCTCTTACTTTGACTTAGAGTAACATAACATTAATATCCAGAGTGAAGAAGTAAAGCGGCATGTCCTGTTGTTCTGTAATTAGACTGAGAAGGTCAGCCTACTTAAGCTTCCATAAAATATATTAAGAAGCAACAGAAGCAAACCTCATTATACATCACCACACATCTCCCTGTTTGCATTTCGTCAGAAGACAAAACTGCTGTCGCTGGATAACTGGGCCATGGTGCTGCTCGGGCTGGAGGCAACTGGATTACCCATGTTGAAAATAAAAACAGGCTCATTATGGGTATTAGAGTACAAGAGTCTATAAGTAGCGCATGCTATGCTTATAAATAAATAATGAAAATATTAATAAAGGCAACACTGCCATGGCAACAGTTTGAAGCGTTGTTATAGTTTATTGTCAGAGCTGTTTCAGGAAAAGGAAACTGTTACTGACTTTTCTCAAATCATGAGGAATAGTGAACCAAGATTCTTGCATTTCCAGTGGCTGATACATTTGAGTGTTCTACAGTAATACCTGAATTTTTGTGACTCTGAGACTAAAAATTCTCTTTAAGACACCACCGTAAACAAGAAAAAATAAGACCTATAAGAAAAAACAAGTCTAAGACTCTTTGTGAGGCTATACTTTGGCACAGCAATGCTTTACATGAAGTGCTACCATCAGCATGCTAACTTGATCACAACATTCACCACGTTCAGCATCTTAATTTAGAATGTTAGCAGGGTTACATTTGTGAATCAACATTAAACCCATACAGTTTACAGAAGGTGATGGGAATGCTATCGGATTGTCACGTACAGTATATTGTCATTAAGCAAAATCATTTGAGTTTTGACTCATGACGTCTTTACTAACCTTCACTACACTCCCTGGCAATCTATAAAATGCTACTCTGAAGTGAAGACACTGATCACGAGTCACAGCTGAACGGATTTCACAAGCTTAATTTGTTATTGTTATTATTCATGCCCATCCCTGTCTATCTGTCTCTGTGTAGATGGGAGGCACCATGTACAACACAGGGAAGCATGTGTCCCTGCGGCCGGACAAAGCCCACCTGGTGAACATCTCGGGGGGCCCGCTGGGTTACAGCTACCGGCTGGAGGAGGTCCGCCTCCACTTTGGGAGCGAGGATACCCAGGGTTCAGAGCACCTTCTCAATGGACAGGCCTTTCCTGGAGAGGTGAGAGACAACACAGTGTATGTGTACACAGACACACACATAAAGAACAGAGCAGTGAATAGTAACAGGCTGATGATTTCTGACAGCAGACGGAGCCAGTGGCAAGATTATTGGGAACAACGACAACATAATTGTTTTATTTCAGATAAACACACAGCTGCATGCAGACACACAGGAAGACACACACAGGACACCCTTACAGAGTAAGTTATTCTGAAACAGTCATCTCTCATTAAGAACTATACATTTCAATCTGGTTCTCAAAGCTCATCTTGTTATCCATCATGAAAGCAATTCAAATCTGGTTGTCAAAATTGGAAAAGCAAATGTTTTGTTGTCCCTGTGGAGTTTGGGGCTGTGTGGAGATTCCCTGAGCTTTTCTTTTGTGTTTAACTAGTCAGGGATCACAATGCTGCATTTGTTTTGTAAATCCAACCTGTCCCGAGAGGCACGCCGAGGTGTTAAAAGGGAGCTGTAAACATTTGAGACGCCACACACACTCCTGTTATGCAGATTGGAGTCCTGGTTGTACATCTGTCAGAGGTGTTCAGAAGAAGAAGTAATCTCATTGGTTGAGCCAAAATTAATGGAACAGAACTGTAGGACAACAACTTTTCCAGCTTGAGGACCAAAGCTTGTGGATGAGGTGAAATTTATGAGCACTACTAACAAAGAAAATCTAGAAAACGATGCTTCCAATGAGTCTTCTCTTTGAGGCCATGGTACGCCTCCAGAAAACAGTGGACTGGTCTTTATGGGCCGATGGACCCGAGCACAGTCATGGTGTCCACACCAAATTCTGACCCTACTGACTACATGTGGCAGCAGAAAATGAGATTGTTTAAACCAGGCATGGTGTCGTCTTCTGTCCAGTTTTGGTGGGCCTGCGTCCACTGTAGCCTCACTTACCTGTTCTGATCTGGCAGGAGTGGAACCTGCTGTGGTCTACTGATGCTGTAGTCCGTTCACTTCAAGATCTGATGTGTTGTGTGTTCAGAGATACTCTTCTGCATAGATTGGCCGTAACACGTGGTTATCTGAGTCATTGTCGTCTTTCTTTTAGCTTGTTAGCTTTGCCCACAGAACTGTTGCTCTCTGGATCTTTTTTTTTTTTCCCAATGAACTCCGAGACCGTTGTGTGGGAAAAGGAGGAGAGCATCAGTTTCTGAGACGCTTAAACGCGCCCGTTTGACACCATCATCCCACGCTCAGAGTCTCTCAGATCACATTTCCTTCCCATTCTGATGTTTGGTCTGAACAGCAACTGAACCTTTTGACCACACCGCAGGATGATTTGCACAAGGCGATTGATGCTCTAATAAACACTGTGTTCTCATACTCGATCACGGAAGGGATGATACTGATCACCGACTCTTCTTACAACTATACCCATCAAACAACTTGATTCCAAAATATCTTTTCATGGTCCACTATCAGAGGAGCATTTGAAAAATTAGACCACTCATTCATATCTGGAGCACAAACAAAAACTTTTCAGAGATTGAGTGAAGAATTTCAAGAACTTGACAGTATCACTTAACTTTAAAAAAGAGCCTGGTCCAGTAAAACTGTGTTTACTTGAAACACACTTCTATCTTCATACTGATCCACCAGCAGCTGCCAACCTCACAGACTGGTGCTGAATGGTGTTAGCCTCTTTGTTTGCACGGGCGCTGATGAAAACATGCTGGTGTTCAGCAGGTAGGTTGTTCTTTTCAAAATAGGCCATAATTAAAAGCATCCATCCTGTTTAATAAGCTAATGTTCACTCAAACATTAAAATAGCGATTTGACCTCATATTGACCAACGCCTTCCAAAATATCAAGCGTGATGTCAACAGCATCATTTTCTGCAATATTGAAATACTGCACTGTATTAAGTATGCTCTTAGTCTTGATTATAAATGAAGAGGGTTATGTCACATCATGTGCCAAAGTAGTATAATGCTGACCATTCAGAACTGGTGATCTTAATTCAAATAGGCTTTAATTTATCAATGAAGCAAAATCTGCGTACTAAAGAAATATTAAAGAATACTATGCTTTACCCATGTTATCACTGGTTATTTGTGCAAGAGTGCTACTCACAGAAACCCCTGTAATCTAATATTTTCAAGTGCTTTACTAAGGGTTTCAGTATTTCATCAATTCCACATGTCTTAGCTTCTTTTTTCATGAACCAATGATACCAGCTTAGTGTCCCTTAAGGCAGGGGAGAGGATTTTTAAGGATGAAGTTAAGGCAGCAAACTTCATGTTACCTCTTTCTGAACCTAGAGGATACACACACTCTAATTTGTCATACCACAATTGGATTTGAAGGGCAAACTTATTACTCACAAACAAAGGGTGACATTTGAAGCAGCTTCCATCACAGACGTCCTCACATTTGTCACACTGAGCACATGTTTGCATCATCATCTCCCAAACATTTCCATTCTTCAAAATTAGTTTTTTTCAGAATGGAAATATCTATGGATTTGTCACTGATTAGGACTTACTCATAGGTTCCAGTTGTGCTGTTTCACCTGGTATCACACTTCTAGGCACAGTTGGACTGGCTTTACTATGTCCCATTTTTTTCCTGAAATATTTCCTCCATTTGCTGTCAGAATTCAACTGGCTTAAAGGGCTGTCCATACTTTTAAATAACTCTCCCATGGCTGCTCTGGAAGGATTGTCGACTGGGAGTTAGTTCAGTACTCGCTCCTGAATATTACACTGCAAATCTCCCACACGTTCCTCTAAAGTCTCCATTGTAGAAAAAAAAGTATTTGGTGCACCGCTCTCCAAAAGTTTGGCTATAATAGAGGCACATACATATCTTTCCTGTGAGCTGACACAGAAGGGCCTGCTTCAGTATTTTGGCACTGAGATGAAGCAGAGGGTGTTTCATCATTTAAGCACTGAGAGTTATTGTGCTGTTGGCTGTCACAGTTACAAGCTAAATCCTATTTGACCACGTTCTAGTTTCAAATTTTTCCCAGGATATATTCCATGAGTTAGTCTGAGGTGCCTGAACAAAAGTGAAGCTGAATTAGCGTAAACCCCCTTCTGCTATTCCTCGAACCTCTTAAACCTCACAGATCAGAGTGGACCAGTCGTTACAAAACTGTGCTGTGCAATGGTCAAATCCACAGACTTTATCTTAAAGCATAGAATCAGGTTTGATCAAGTCAGGAAATGTTTATCAAGACATGCATAGTTCTGATGCACTGCACAAAACAGCTTGTGTTGCTCTGAATGTCTAGTGCATATATGCTACAACAAACCAAATGTAACTATCATCATTATTTTGCATTACGGCTACAGTGGAAACTCCCTTTTTTGAGTATTGAAGATGGGAAGAGTGACACAATCCCACGGGCAAGAAGCTCCTTTGTAGGTTTACTTACAGCTCTCCTGCAAAAGCAGAAGTGTTATTTGTGATGATATTCGTGCCTCTCCTACAAATGAGAATTTCATGTCACTAACATCAAGCCTCCTACCCTTCCTTTTCACACATGTGAGCTACAGTGATGTTCGCCATTAATTGCCTGGTGGAATCTTTCAAACTCCCAGTGTCTTCATGCTCTTTGATCACCGTCGTCTCTTCTGGCCTAGAAGTGAGAATTCTCTCTACCGTCTAAATACAACTGATATAAAATACAAAAACAAAAATTAACAATATGAAAATATGATGTAATTTTGAACCAAAACAACCATCTCAATCTATTGATTATACAGATACATCACCAATTAAATGCTTTTTCAAATCCTTAAACACAATTTGTATAAACTTGGTTTTGAAACCAGGAAGAGCAAAGTGTAAAAGCATGTAAGTAGTAAAATTACATTTCTTGCACGAGTGCTGTCCATGACATCCAGCATTACATGCGTCACTGCTGGAGGTTGAGATGAATAAGGTATCTGTTAGATGTGGTGAGGAAGGCCCTTCACCGTCTTCATAAAATCTGAGGATTGCAAATAACAGCGTCAGGAAACAGGGCACGTGCAATCAACCACCACTAAACTACCACATTTCCTAGGGAACCATGGAGGCCCAACAAGTGGCCCGTTTTCATTCCAACTGATCAGTTACCTCAGCCAGTGATTTCACTGGCAATTTCATCAAGAGGAGTCAACACCAGGAGAGTAGTGTTGACTAAAACGAGTATCAAAGAGTATCCCTGAACATAAGCTGTAGTCTAAATGAGAAGATAAACTCCACTCTTTCACTTTTTTTTGTCTTAGATTATTCTAATCTAATTCTAATGTGCTCTATATATATACACCATTCTTGTATTTTTCCATCTCAAACATAAGTTGCTTCCCAATGTCAGCCATCAGAACTGCAGATGGCTGACAACAGGACCTAGATTTAAATTTTTCAGATGACATTTGGGACCTGGCCCTTAGCAAGAGACACTCCCCTGCTATATGCATGAGCCATCCACTTATCCAGCTCAGGGTAGTTCATCATGCTCCTATTTCTGGTGCACTGGTCATGCTCTTCCCGAGCGGATTTTCGGAAATCAGTCTTCCAGGCCTCTTTTGAAACTTGAAGAAGAAATAGAAAAAGAAAAGAGGAATCTATTGTAGCTTATTACCTGTGTTGCATTATTCACTTTTCTTTAACCTCCCCAGGTTAAAAGCTGCTCCACATGAGACAAAAATCCATGGTACAAATACGTCTTTTCAGTAAACTGTTAATTTATTGTCCTGCTAGAGACTAAGCTAATGAACTTGGCAGCAAACTTGTTGTTGTTGTTCACACAGCTTATTTCCTCAACATAATCCTGAAAACAAAATGCTGAGGGGCAGTAGAACAGTGGTTGCAAATTGCAGCCCCAGGATCCAGATTTTTCCCTTAGACACAGGTTGCGGTCCACATGTAGCCCAGCACTCTTTTTACTCCAGTTCTGTTCATCTAATATGCCTGTAAGTGGATTTAAACCAAGGATTTTCTTGCTTTGAGGAGACAGTTTTAACTACTGTTTATAGCCTTCGATTTTTAATAATACAATAAAATAATTCAATAAAATAATAAAAATAATGAATAAATATATAATAATACTTAAACATTGCAACTTCATCATAATACTGCTATTCAAGAAATTAACTGCTTTGCAGAGTTTTTTAAGAAGCTGACTTTTCACATTTTTTTATGTTTTAAAAATGAAAACATAACATTTGTATAAGTCTTACTGAAAAATATTCATGAGTTGCAGTCTGATGGACTTGCTTTAGTTTAGCCTGTAATGCTCTGTATCACTGTGTCTCTCTTTCAGGTCCAGCTGATCCATTATAACCAGGATCTATATGCCAACTTCAGTGAGGCAGCCAAGAGCCCTCATGGCATCGCTGTGGTCTCCATCTTCATAAAGGTCAGCATGTCCTGCCAGGAGTTCAGTGGATTACCTCAGTCATAACATAACCACAGTTAAAACTGTGTGTGCATGTGTGTTTGTGTGTGTGTTTGTGTGTGTGTGTGTGTGTGTATTGTACAGTTGTTTTTCATGAATATTTGATCCCTCTCTCTCTCTCAGCTCTCTGAAAACTCCAACGCCTTCCTCAACCGCATGCTCAATAGAGACACAATCACCAGAATCAACTACAAACGTAAGTCGCACACAATCACTGCATTCTTCGACATTTTCACTATTTATTAGTAAATTTAACATGTATAACCCAGCATGTCATGCAGTGTCTGACTGGACACATGTTGTTGTTGTAAGGTTGCACACGGTGATCGCTTTTCCTCTGATCCAGTTGCTAACTACTGTTAAGCTGCTATTTCTATGTACAACTGACATTGCAGATTAAATAATGAAATCAAGACTAAGAGTCTGCAGCCATTCTAGCAGCCCTGTGAGTATAATGTTTAGCATTGTAGTATAGCATGTCAACATGCTAACAAAGCTGAGGCTGATGGGAATGCCATTAGCACTGCAGGTATTTGATGGTGCAGGAAGAAAAGTCAGAGGATCACCAAAGTTAATGCAATTCATCGTGAGGGGGACATGAACATCATGGTGACACAAAATGAAAAGTCAGAGGATCACTAAGGGTTGTGGGGTTCATCCTCTGGGAACCATGAATGTACAAAATTTCATGGCAATTCATCCAGAATAGCTGTTGAGATATTTCAGAGGTGGTCTGACTGAAATAACCGACAGATTGACACTGCTACCGTGGCTAAAAACATCTGAGGTCTAAAACTAAATGCACTTGTCTTTTCTTTCTTTCTTTTGTATGCAGTTCTCTCTTGATGATGGCAGATTTAGTCTACTCGCTGTTACTGAAACACAACACTCACACACAACACGCAAACACACACACACAGGCATCTTCTAGTGTTTTCCCTCAGCAAGAAAGCATTCTTAATTTCACACAAATCAGTGCTACACTGCCAGAATCGTGCTGGCACAGGGCGCTTTGAATTGTTGTCCAACCTCAGCTGTGAAGGAAGATGTACGACCCTCTGCAGTATTCCCTTCTGTTAAAGAAGCTAAACATAGCAGCGTTCACTACCACACACACAGCATCTTGTTTTTGTCACTTGGCGGGACATTACTTTGACTAACGTTAATAATCCGGAGACGTACACTAATATTAAACAAAAAGTAATCTTCAACCCTATTAATGGCAATGGTTCAGCCAATGGGAAGCATGTTTTTCACCAAAAATGGGATCTGAGTCCCCCATAATGTGATTGTGTGTGAACAGTCCCTGATTAATACAAAACACACACGCACTCTCTGGTGTAACATGTTTATGTATTTTCTCAGGCAGGCAAATCATTCCTTTTAATTGGTCCAATAGATTAACACCCGTTCTACATCAACCACGCACACACACACACACACACAATTCATCTCCTTCTCTTTCAAAGGATTCTTGTTAACAGGTCTGAACATAACACGACGACTTTCACACAACCCACTGCATCACTTCAACACTCTCTTCCTCTCCCTTTGTTCTCCCCTCTCTCTTTAGACGATGCGTTCCTATTGATGGGCCTGAACATAGCTGACCTTTACCCTGACACCACGCGTTACATCACTTACGAGGGCTCCATCACCGTCCCTCCCTGCTACGAGACATCCACGTGGATACTCATCAACAAGCCTGTCTACGTGACACAGATGCAGGTACACGCTGAGTGTAGGATACATGTGACACACGGGAAAATAACACACTTTCTGGTGGCTGGGGCACAAATGTCATTTCTACATTCCTTGCTTTGAATTGCAAATGGTGACCTCCCAACCTGTCACCGAAAGCATCTGAGTGTTTCAGATGAGTGAGGCTGGGTTGTTGCAGCAGTAATGTAATGAAATATGGAGCATTTACACAGAAACAGACCATCCTAATGTTAAATTGCATGGCCTCAGCAGTCTGAGGGTCTGCCAGTATCTTTCTCCTTCATCTGTATCTTTGAAGAGTTTGTTGTTTAAACAGTATAAATGGAGTAGATTTAGTAAGTGGCGTAAAAAATATATATATATCATGCAGTCACATTGATACAGCTACTTATCTAATCATCATGTTGTAGCTGGTGACCAAAAAATCCTTTTTATAACAGAGGAACAACTGGATAGATCAGATTTAGACTCACTTCTTCAAACCAGGAAGCTCACCGTCAAAGTGCAGCACATTACAATGTAGCGCAGCGCTCACCTGCAATGTAATCAACTCCCACGTACCATCTGCCATTTACTCTCACATTATTTACTCCTGCTCACTACTCGTCCGTCTCTTGCTCTCTCTTGTCTGTCAACCCACTCTAAGCTCTCTCTCATCTTCATTCCCTTTCCTGTCTCCTTCATCTCTTTTTCTTTAATTATTTAGTTTTTTTTTTTTTTTTTTTTTTTCATCCCTACACTTTTCACCTCCTCTTTCTAACTTTCTTGGCCTTTTGTCTGAAGTATTCTCCCTGTCTCCCCGATCTGTCTCTACAACCCTGTTTCTTCAGGTTAACAAACTCCTCTTGCCTCCTTCTTTCGAGGCAGACTTTAGTGATGCAGGTTTGCAAGCTGGAGCATATTTCCAAAAGCTACACAAAGGCAACTGGACTTGCTTGAGGTTTTTGAAGGTGTTAATGACCCCATGAGAATGTAAACACCTGGATTACACAGCAGTCAGTCAGAACTGAAGAAGCTTTTTGGATGAGAGGTGAAACATCTTCAAGAACCTCAAGAAAGTCCAATTGCCTTTGTACAGCTTTTGGAAATACAATGGCCTGGATGGCTGAGGACCTTTACAGACAAACTGGAACATACACTTTTCCATAGCTTGTTAAAAAATGACCAGAATCAGAAACAGGTTTATGGTGCATAACAGTCAGAGGAGAGAAACAAAAGTCAAGTTCGCAGAGTGTAGGTATAAATGGACTGGTATATGCAGTATACAGGGGAATAAATGAGGAGTGAGAAACGGGTGAGTAGGTGGGTGGGGAGGAGTCCGATGGCAGGAAGCTGTGAAAAGCTGGGGGTTACTGCTGGGGCAGGTGGGAATGGCAGGGTATGAAATGACAAGAGAGTTGCTGATTCTTGGCATAGGCAGCGAGGAATGAATGATTAACTGCATGAACTGTGACAACCCCAAAGTGTTCAATATTAAATGAATAAACCACAGTCAGTTAATATTGTAATCATAAACCCACATGGCAAATCATGACAGACATCAATCTGCCTTTTAATGTTTTAGTAAGAGAGCGCCTGCAGCATTAGATTCACATTTTATGAGCCAAAATAAATACAGTGTTGGCTCTTTAATATGAGATCTACTCCATATTAATATATGCTCGTAGGTTGTTTGTGATATTGAGTGTGATGAGTGTTGCACCGGACTGCCGTAGTGAAGAGGGCTCTAAGCCTGAAGCATTGGGTTGTGAGAGGAGGGATGAGACTCCAGATACAAGAAACAAGAAAGGAGTTTCCTTCACATGGTGTCTGGGCTCAGCCTTAGGGATGGGGTGTGAAGCTCAGACATCCACGAGGAGCTCAGAGTGAAACCCCGGTATTGTGAGAATCTGGTTAGGGTGCCTCCTGGACTCCTTGCTGAGAGGGTACTCCTGGCAGGTCCAAATATGACGAGACCCCAAGGCAAACCGAGAACGAGCTTTGATAAATTATACAACTCATCTGGACTGGGAGTGCTTGAGGAATCCCCAGGAGGAGCTCAGGAACGTACATCAATGTCTTTCCCTAATGTCGGTAATTTGCTTTAGCAATTAGCAGTACTTTGCTTCCCATTGCAACCTGGACATGGATAAACTGACTTCCTGTTCCAGTGCACATGAATGACATTGAATAAATTAGTCTGTCACAGTATGTATTCATCACCTCACAGTCGCTCCGTTGAGTATTTTGGACAGGTGTGCGTCGTCCTGCGGCAAAATCATCTCACAGCCCACTTGCCATTGCCAGTGGCTTGGTAATTACACTTTCATAAACTTGTAGAGGGACTTTTTTTTCCTCTCTTTTCCATTTTGCTCAGACCGTGCCTTATTGCAAAGACTTCTTCACTTCCTGGAGCCAACATTTAGTGTTGATTAACTGCAGGTTAAGTCATAACATGGTGGTTACCTTTTGCTGAGCTAAACTGAATCGTGTTAGTGATTTAAACCCAACAAGTTTAACTCTGATAAAACCTCACCTCAACTTCCACCTGTTCTCCTTTAACACCTCGCACTCCTCCACAGATGCACTCCCTGCGCCTCCTCAGCCAGAACGAGCCCTACAAGATCTTCATGAGCATGAGCGACAACTCCCGGCCCACCCAGCCCCTGTTGCAGCGCTGCATCCGAACCAACATCAACTTCAGCAAGCAGGGCCGCAACTGCCCCAACAACCGCGCCCTCCGCCCACAGTACAGAGGTAATATGGGGAGGGAGTAGTAAGCCAGAGCTGCTGGGAAGTTGTTTGAAGTAAATGCCATGTATGATTTTTTTTTTTTTTTTTATGTTATCATATCTACGAGTCTACGTGCACATGTGATAATGTCCTACTTGTGCTAACCCAGGCTGTGTAGCCCAGCTTTTAGAAATACTGAGGTCAAAGGTCTTCAGTAACCCCACCTTATGAATTTTTTGACTTGCCGTCTTTTCTAATATTGTGTATATTGATTCAAATGAGTGTACAGTATGGCTCTCAGATTTTTTTGCAGATTGTGTTGCTAGGCAACATCTGCCTTAACAGGAAGGGGTTCACAAAGCTGTCGTTTTCAAAATCCTGACAAGTTTAGAAATCAACTCAAAGTCCCCACCCACACTCACATGACATACTGTTCTCACTGCAACACATATCCAACGCACTCTTTTAATCATAGTGGTGTACATTAGACATCAATGCTCTGCGTGCCTGCTGCCACAGTGTTCTCAAAGCAATTTCAAAAGCCCCACCTCCGCCCTGACATCCACCTCTAGGCTCGAAGTCCCCCCCCCCCCCCCCCCAGGGTTAACAGTTGTATTATCACTGTGCTGAAGCGATGAACTACAACCACATGTAACACTGAGTATAGTCTACATACACATGGAGTCTGATCCACAGGAGTTCTCTGACTGAAGTAAAGAATAGAGCTGCATCCTGCCACATGATGCCTCACTGATGGTGTCGCTACCTGAGGCTTAATACTTGTGCATTCATTTAGACCCGCAAACAACAAACAGTCAAATTAAATGTGATAATTAGATGCACAGGTAATGTGACAAATTACAACAATGCATCGTGCTAATGTGCACTAACTAAGACAGCACCGTGTCTCTCATTTGCCGTGAGCACACATCAGCAGCTTCTCTCTGTGGAAAATACATTGGGTTTTTTTAGACTCTTAACAGGAAAAAGAAATGAATGTGTAATCCTTAAAGGTCTGAACGTGAAATCGGTTTAAGTTAGTGGTGAGTGACTAGAAGCCGGTGGTAGGTCCTTATGAGAACAGAGATACAGCATGGGGCTTTGTCAGCTTTGTCTTGAGAATGTGAAAATAGAGAATGAAACAGAGAGGAAGATCTCCTTAGAGCAAAAGAAGGGTGAGACATAAATGAAAATGATATATTTATATATATATATATATATATTCAGTAGGTGTGGGAGTGAATCGTCTATTGTTGCGGATGTAAAACCAGGAGAGCGTAGGTGAGCTAGTTGGCGTTAAAGAAAAACTGGTACATCGCACACACACACACACACTCACAACAAATGTGGAAGTGTTATGCAGAGAGTGTAGGAGTCTTCGTATCCTTCAGGAAAAATACACTTGACAACCTCTTCTGTGCACTGTGAATATCTTTGTTATTGATCTGCTCTCCACAACATCAAATGATTTTCTGCTTCCCTTTGATAATGGCTTGTTACAAAACAGAACCCCCAACAGAAGTTTGTGCATTCAAGGTCAGAGAGCACAGAGAACACAGTGGCATTGAGTTGTCTAAAAACCACGCTTAGCCGATAGTACTGGACTGTGTGGGGGAGGGGGGCATATTGAAGGAAGACTGAGAGTAGAGGATGGAGACAGACAGGTAGATAACAAACATGTTCTGTACAGTCCTGGAGAACATTTGCAGAAATAACACATGGGCCTAATTAAAGCTGAATGAAGATATTGTCAGTGTTCAACATCACATCCCTTCTAAAGTAAACGTGTTAAAATGGCTCATTATGCCCATAAAGTCAGGTATGGTGAATGATGGGGAAATAGATGGAGGCAGTGAAAGAGAAGAAAGAAAACAAACTACATTAAAGCCAAATCTATGTACTGTATATTGTAATAACTGTGTTAAGTTTAACATATATATTAAATTAACAATGTTTGTCCTGCTTCAATGACAAATAACAACGCAGATGAAAATAGCTTTAATAGCTTTAAGCTAAGTCTGGAACAGTATATCAAATAGTAATAATATTGTACATGGTCTCTAAGAAATAAAATAAAAAAATATTATCAGCAGGTTGTCAGTATAATTAGATAATTTCATGTGTGATGTGACAGTAATGGGGGGATCTGTACTCAAAGCCCTGTAATTCTCTGGTCTCTATGATTTTACAGATTGAAATTATGACAGCAACAGAAACCAGAGATCTTGGGGGGTTGTTACTGTGGTGCTTCAGACAACGGATTATTCCCTCATTATTTTGTTATTGTTTTGTTGTTTTATTTATTTATTTATATATCTTTGTTTTTTTTGGGGGGGGGGGGGGGGGGTATAATTAACAAGTGACAAACAGCCAAAAGCTGCCATCATAGCTGGGATCAGTCAGGGGCAAACTTCATAAAATGAGGTGAAACAACAGGAGAAAAGGCAGCCAAGCATCTCCAATCAGTTCAACAAACACACACAGCCTGATCTTTGGAACACAGTCTCAAACTGCGGCATTGACAAACAGATCTGTTAGTGGACGCTGGCGTGCTGGTTGCCATGGAAACCCAGTGCTCATTGACTTCTTATCTACCCCAGTCTTTGACTAAACTAAATGAAAACACTAAAATGAAATGAAAACTCTCTCAGTGGTGACAACACAGCGTCTTGTTTCATTACAGCTGTCCCAGAACTGAATAGGCCGTCCTCTGGGGCTCTGAAAAGGATGTCACTTAGCTATAAAAATGGTTTTCATCCAGAAAAACAGTATAACCTGTGGTAAAGGTTACTGAGGTCCAGACCTCTGGGATCTCAGTGGTAGTTCCATCAGTGAATGGACACCAAGATTTCCTTAACTCAGAGGAAATCTCTGTGGAGTTTTGGACCAGCAGGGCAATGTTTTTATCAGGAGGTTTTATTTGGATCTCATGCATGTGCATGAGGACGGGTGATTCACCTTCCTGTTGTTGGTGTCATGTTTCTTTTACTCACTGTGTCAACAAGAGGCAGAAAAGAAGACTGCTAGCAAACAGTTATCTAAACAATGCAGGTCTCATAATATTCAGGAACTGGAACGTTACACTGTTGCGTGATATGACAGAAGATGTTCCCCCTGACAGTGCCTGCATAAAAACCCTGAGGCACTGAGTCCGAGATTTACAACGTGGCATGTCATAATATGCCAATGAAATATATATTTAAAAAAAAAAAACGAGAGTCTTCCTATATGTTTTCAAAATATCTCGCCAGGCAGGAATGTGAGATTCTCCCTGTTCTTTCCTTTCAGGTTTTCACATGCTTTGCTTTAATTAGCAGATTTGGGAGTTAAACCATAGCGCTAACCTCATATGTGTTACTGTCTTCCTTTTTAGAGGGGCAATAGAGTTGAGTGTCATTCGCAGTGAGCCTGCAGCACTGTCAACAAGATGATCAATTTGGGAGGGACTAACGTTAGCACAGGAGTCCTCTGTCATACTGAGACATGGCAATGAATTAAGCGCTGATGGAATCACCTCCTTAAATTTAGCTCCAGCACCATCAGACAGACATCTAGTGAAGACATTTTTTGGCAAATGGCGGGTATTCCAGTCATAGGAATTCAAAATCTAAGACTCAGAACAAGGCGTTCGAATGAGTTAATATTTGAATTTAGGTTTAGATCAAATCTCTCAAACAGTCAAAAATTCAAACACATGTCACAAGATTAGTGATCGTGGATCCAATCAGCTGCCATCATCTCTTCTGAGGAGGATATAGTAACGTCAGAGAGCTGCTCATTGACACTGAATCATTACCAAAGACAACAGCTCATTACACACAGTATAAACATAGAAAACCTGCTCATAAAACTGTAGAAATACTTAATGGGTTTAAATTTGGGGTATTCTCACTTGTGCTGTAGTGTTGTGCACAGAGCATCTCCAATTCTGGATTGGCTAGCGCTCCCTTCATGTTTTTTTTTTTTTTTTCCCAGAGGTTAATTGAGACCATCTGCATTGTGAGCACTGCAAACACTGGCATAAGCTACGTAGCAGCCATTAGCTGTGTTTGCAGATCAGTTGCTAAAATTCTCTTGCAGGCACAGCAATCAAACATCACTGAATTCTCCATGGAAGTGATGAAGACAGATGATCAAACAGCAGGCCAGAGAGCTGAGATAACACTGGAAAAAAAAGAAAGAAAAAAAAAAAGATGACTGATGTAGAGCCAAAGTTTGGAAGCACCCAGGTACAGAGGAATGAAATGTCTCATGTTTTGTTTTGACCAGCCAGACTCTGGCTCTTAAAGACAGCATTGAAGGAGAGAGAAGACACAGAGACACAAAAAGCAGAGAGCTCTTTCTGGTGATGAGAGGATCCCTGGTGGGAAATAAGTACATTTACTTCTCTTCTGGCTTGAGTTATTTTCAATATTTCTCTCTCTCTACTTCAAAGATTTATTCACTCCGAATTTCTCTTCTCTCCTTTACTTTGTTCTTCTCTTGCTCGTACCCATTGATTTCCACTCTGTCCTTCCCGTCCTTTTAGTCCTGTCTGGTTTTCTCTGTTTATTACATTGTTAGCAGTAGGGTTTTTGGACTCTGACTAAAAGTTTTGCATAGCTTCACAGCTGCTGTTAAAGGTTTGCATTTGGTCACGGTGCAAAGACTATAACAAATGACGAGTTGACTGTCAATGTGCACAGATGCTCTATGGCAGTAATGTAGAAAACAGCTACCCAATTATTAATTAAACTGACCAGTCCACCATTTTTACACCACTCTGAATCTAGAATCTGCTTGGAATAAAAAAACAAAACAAAGAGACAGATGCAAACAATAAGGAGAAATTGAACTAAAGGGGTTTGTTAGACCAGTCAGAGTTCCCTCTCACTGACTGCCTCTGCCAGATTTAACAGGCTGAGATGCCCAAATCGAGCAAACAGTGTAGAATAGACTGCTAAAAACTGCCGGTGATGGTCAGTCACAGATGTATTAAATAAAAGCCAGCTGACAGCTTGGTGTGTTAGGGCTCTTAGAGGACAAGAATGCCTCAATTTGTGGTTTTGTTGTCAATAAATCCAATTCTAAAAACCAGCACCAGCAACAAATTTGTCCTACTTATACATTTGCCTGTGTAGCCTCTACAGAGATATAAAATGCAGTCGTTGGGGACAACTGATTAGCTGATGCCAAATCAGTTCTTGAGGATGTTCTGAATAATGCATTTCTATTTGTTTACATCCCTACTATATACCGACCTTCACAGTGTACTGTTATGACTGTTTGTACAGGCTGCAGAACATAATAAGGTGTGAACTAACTATGATTGTGTCAGCTTGATCCTCCAAATTGAAATGTAGCTATTTTTTACGAATTCTGTACACACAACATTTACTGCATGTCCCTGCACCCTGCTCTCCTGAGGTTTCTTCCATTTCTTTCCTCATTGAAGGTTTTTCTGGGGGGAGTTTTTCCCATATCCAAATCAAGGGTGTTAAATAGAGCGTGTCATATGTTGGACAGACTCTAAAGCTCCTTGAAGCAAATTTGTATATTGGGTGATATGTTATGGTTTCATAAAGTATTCAGATTTTCAGAAAGTATTCACTCCCCGTCCATTTTTGCACACTTTATCGTGTTGTAGATTTAATTTTAATTGAAAAATTCTTGCCATTTTTCCCCATTAATCTACCCTGAATAATTCATAATGACAATTATGTTTTTAAGCCTCTGACTGGTCTTGAGTGGCTCAGCCAAAGCCCCCACTTAAACCCCACAGAACTTGGGGGAGACCTGAAGGTGGAAGTTCATAGACACTTCCCATCCAATCTGACGGAGCTCGAGAGGATCTGTCAGGAAGAATGAGATCGTCCAAATCCAGGTCTGCAAAGCCTGTAATGACTTACCCAAGAAGACTGTAATTGCCACCAAAGGGGCAAACTACTGCATGAAGGGTCTTAATACTTTTGTAAATGAGAGATTTTAGTTTTTCAGATTTCCACAGATTGTCTTACAAAGATGTACTAAACTTCACAAAGAGAAAACAAAATGTTTTTTCTCAATATTTAATATTTTTTTCTTTCTGCCACTTTTTCACCTCTGTTGTTAATTATGTTTCTTTCATATTCTGTCCGCGTACCGACTGGTTTGAGTTTATATAATTTCATCACTTTTGCACCGTGCGTGCACCACAAACTCATATCCTGCATAGACTAGGAAACAGAGAACTAGGAACTGGGACAGAGTTTTAGTCTTTTTTCTCCCCTACCTTTGCCTCTCATTATCCTTTCTCAGGGAAACATTTTCTCGCTTTGTCTTTCTCTTCACAACTTCTGAAACCCGAGGCACCCCTTTATTCTTTTTCATTCCACCCTGCTTATCCTTTTTGTACTAATTATCTCTTCTCCTCTTCTCTTCCCTTCTCCTCTTCTCTTCTCTTCTTTTCTCTTCTCCTCTTTTCTCATCTCTTCTCTTCCACAGTGAATCAGTGGCTCCTGAAGTAGGAGATAAAAAGATGTCGAGCCACAGCGCCACAAGAAGAGAGGCAGAGATGCCTTTGAGTTTATTTCACACTGCCGATCCGAGCTGAGCTGAACATCGCCTGCTGATTGAGCTGAGACACAACTGAAAGACAATTTGACTAAACTGTCTCAGCTGAGCTCAACTGACCAGACTCCAAGCAATTTGCTGTGTTGGCCTCCTACACACCCACAACCTGTTCATGCAGGCCAGCCCAGTGAGAGTACAGATCAGACTGAGTCCAAAGTGTGAAATAGACCATAAGGACCCTGATGTCTACTATGTTTTTATTTATTGTGTGAACTCACAAAGACTGGAGATGTAAAGGCTCTCAATCATTTTCTTTGGCTGGTTTTCAGAGGGATGGATGTTACTTAAAGACTACAGTACGTTCTGTTTGGCTGTGGTCATCACTTGTCCACATTCAAATCCTGGCTACAAGGCAATAATGAAAAATAATCACTGTCTGATTGGAGGAATTATTACATTTCCATTGATGGTCTGAACCCCCAGCAACACAGAAGCACACAACTGCGGTATGATGTGAGAGATAGAAATCTGATGGCTCTGGTATCAAAAGTAACTAAAGGAGAACATTTTCAAAGAGAATGTAAAATGTGTGAATTTCAGCTTAGATAGCTACAGGGGGAGAAACAGGGAGTTACTGCAACTCTGACATTTTACAGACCTGAACAGATGGAATCACTGGAGATCGGCAAGGGTCGCTTGTTTTGCATAGAATTTAAAATAGTTCATTTGGCTTCAAGGTATTTAATTAAAAAGAATTCACTTCACATCAGTTCCCTGCTTTGCAGGGAAACATAGGGTAGACCTCCCCACTGCAACTAAAGAGCCAAAAGTGTTCAATCTGAACTGTTAAGGCCTACGTCTTTAAAGCCAGAGACCAAACTGACCACTCACTAAACCATTTCCCCCCCAGCTAACTTGTTGTTAGCTTTTACAACACCAAAATCACAAGAGCAAAAGTGTAAAAGGTGTGCAAAAGAATTGAACAATGTGTTTATCTGTTCAAATGGAAGCTGCAAATGTTAGCATGAGTGGTAATTTACTGCAGCTTATTTCCACAGGTAAAAGGCACGTCATTAGCTAACTATATGATTTTGTGAGGTTATGGGTTACATTACATAAATACCTCTTCAGAGCTGGAACATCCAGACCGTGGCAGGCCAAGACGCCAGTGTATCAGATTCAGCAACAATATATTTGCCACACTCTTTTGTTGTCCCCCATCATAAAAGTGTTGTAATGTAGATAATATAAGATCTACATTGATCAGTGACTGCTGACTTTTAGCCTGGAAGATGAGGCCTTATCCTCAGTATTTTAGTGTTGTATCATGTCTCAAACCTATATTGAAGAACCCTTTTACAGGGTTGTCTTTGTAAGACACATGGAAACATGAAGAAGCGAGCTGGAGACCGATTTTTAACTAACTCACATCATTTTTGTGTTAGCGTAAGCTGACACTGGCTAGCGACAGCTGTTAAAATCTGCCGGTGACAGTTACCATTTTAATCAAAGAAATCTGCAGTCGCGTGCTAGGAGTAAGAAGCAGCATTTATTTGTAGACCCATTGTTTCAAACACTACAAAAAATTATCTGTGATAAATCTGCTGCCATTATCATTGTAAACTATGTTACATGGTGTTGGAACAATTACTAAGGCGAACAGTCAATTGGACGTGGAACAGTGAGTCAGATTTAACCACAGCAAAGCAGAGAGACACAGGGCAAGGCTAAACTGAGTTCAGGAGTCTCATTTCAAAATAAAACTTCCATGACTTGAAATGTGTTACTGTGTTACTGTAGCATATTTCCTGCTTCATCTCAACATAGTTAATTTTGCTTTTTTTTTTAAATCTTCATTACAGCAGATTATTACCCACTGTACATTTAAACTTACTCTATTTCTGGTGAAGCACTCATAGCTCTCTCCTTCCGTTAGCCACTGTCTCACTAATCCCACTGTTGTTTGCACACTATTCAGATCTGCTATAGTTTCTTTAGCTTAGCAGTTCCATGACTTGAAATTAAATCTGTTGTTGTTGAAAGGAAATCACATTATCACTGATCATGTTATTATTCAAGTCAGAAATCTTCAAATTGTGCTCAAATCAATCATGCAATTTCAAGATGGAAAAATCAGCGAATTATTAACTAATGGATCTACAGTTTTAAGTTTTCAGTGGTCTATGCGCTGCAGGATTGGAGCTGAGGGATCCTTTTAGGAATTAGACACACTGATACACAGACCTGAGACCCTGAATATAATCTGAACCCTGCCTGAGTGGAACCATGATGAATAGAGTTGACAGAGGCCATGTGGAGTTTTGAAGTGACTCTTTAAAGTATATTAAAATGAGTGACCTGCAGGATGGATATTATGGATGGACACCATGGATCAACACAGACATAACACTGATCATTAGCTCGTTGGAATGTTTTGTTCAGTTTGCTGTGATATTGTGTCTCACGGGAGAAACAATGTAATTCAGTACAACTCAAAATGTAACTGTAATAAATAGATGGAATTGTAACACGGTTGGAGATCAGTGTGATCACATGTAGCTCAGTGGAGAAATGCACAAGCTATACCACCAACTATAAACATGATTTCATTTCTTACAGGGTCACCTGAGATAAGTGGCATTGAGTGAGTGAAATGAGTGATACTGTGAGTATGAATGACAGTGGGAATTCACACTTTGACAATTCATTTTTGTCAAAGTGTGAATTTCCACTGTTATCCAGCTGTCGAATGCTTAAAAGGTGTGGCACTTGTGAACCCAGCAGTAAGAAGTAAGTGAAAGAAAACTAACATCACGGCAACCCCAACAAACTTTGCTAAAACTTCTGTTTGCTAAATTTAGTGATAATGAGCTTCTATACAAACTCCCTGCAGGTTTTCCAGTCGTTCCCAGTGGATCACACTATCTTTGTAAATACATCTGTTGACCGCAGCTAACGGTCTGGAGGACAAATGGAAGTTAAACTGGGTCTTGAGCGTTAGAAGTGATCGCCTTCATAGCTGAACCTAAAATGAAAGCAAGAAGGAAGAAGAAAGAGACAAAGTATTTAGGACCACCAAATATTCTAGTTTAAATGACATTGTCCTTGTCTAATGGGTAAGAACAGTGTCCCATTTCCAGTTGCTGGTGTTTGTGTTACCGTAGCATATTTCCTGCTTTATCTCAGCCTATTTAATTTTGTTATTGTCTTCATTACAGCAGATAATTACCCACTGTACATTTAAATTTACCCGGCTGCTAAAGCACTCATAGCTCTCTCCATTAGAGACTTTCCTGCTAATCCCACTGTTGCTTACACACTATTCAGCTCTGGTAGTTTCGTTAGCTTATCGGTTAGCGGTGGCTTCTCCCCACTCAGCAGTACAAGCGCTGAGAAACCAACTCTTAACCAGCGGATTACTGACAGCTCTGTCTTGAGAAACATGAAGTTAGTGACACCAGCGACCACGGTCAAATGTAGTGCTGGGGTCAGAGCTGGCAACGTAGAATCAAAATTCAAACTGCTGGCTAAGATAGTAAGCCAATCTGATGTCACGAAAATAAATGTTGAGTTGGTGTGTCTCTGGGCTCCTGCCAAATGTAACCAGTGATGACATGTATGACTGTTATGACATGGGCTTTGTAGATAATTGGTGAACCTTGAGAGACGGCGTTCATCCCATGTTCTCTCTCTCGTCTCTAGAAATCTGACAGAGTTTATTAGAAAGCCGAAGCTGTGACATCCCAAAGCAGAGACCGGGAGGCAGAGATGCAGTCCTACACGGGGCTCTGCAGTTTCCAGTAAGTAAGTAACTATTATTATCATTTCAACATCCAGTCTGATGCACGAATCCAACAGTAGGCTGTTCTTTGTATCTTTCTCTCTGTTATGTTTTGGCACTACACAAAGTTTTGTGACTGTATCTTACATGGACACTATCCTGGTGACAAAAGCTGTCCACAAATGGACAGAAAGATGCACAAACACCTGCCAAAGTACTGAAAACTACCTCTGTGGTAGTTCCTGTTACAGTTTGTGTCTCTAATACCACACTGTTACACACAGATTCACAAGGTGAAAACAATACCAGCCACACTGACGCGACTGGTAAATATTCATTAGTGGTTTTGTACTGCCCTCTGGTAGAGTTTCTGTTTTTGCACAGATCCCTCTCTTTCTTTTACAGATGCCATCGCAGAGCACTGTTAGATCAACTCTGTAAGTGACTGGGCTTTTGAGTGCGAGCACCATATATATGTCTGGTTTAATTCACAGTTGTCATCGATATGTGCAGCAGCAGAAGCTCGCAGCACTGGCATGGTTTTCCTTCAGGAGAGACAAATTAGTCAAGGTTCAGTTACCCAGCTCAGCCTTTCCGTGTTTTCTTGAACTTTTTTTCAAATGTTCAAATGTCAGTGCTGTGCTTAATAACTGTTCTCAGAATTTACGCATAATGGAATTTATATATTTTTTTATAGCTTTTGTTTGTTTCCATGTACTGATTCTATTTGTCCATATGACATAACAGCTAATGTGTAGTAAAATGCTTAATAGCACGGAAGAGGATTTGTATGTGGCTCTTATATCCCATTTGTGTGATATAGTGCAGTACTGTAAAACAATGATCCTGGGACATGTCTCAGGCTGGATATGCTCTACAGACTCCGCTGCTGAGAAATGTGGATGGGTTGTCAGCTTGTCCGGGTTCATACTGCCAGCAATACATCTGAGCTCAGCCTGCATGTTTGTTTGGAGATATTTCACTCCTTGTATAGCCTGGACACCAAGATGATGTAACACGAACAACATAATATTTGCTGTCGTTCTAGGATGATACATGGCACATAGCAAAGTTACAAAGAAAGCCTTGTCCACTATCCCTTACACTGTTCACTGTGAGTTTGGTCAGAAAAAAAACTGTGATTTAGTAATAATTAATAACAAATAAAATAAAAAAAACGATTTTGTCAGAATTTTATGGAAGCCTGGGGCAGTTTTTCTTTCATTTCACTAACATTATTGCGAGTTTGCAACTTAATTATTATATTCAGGTTATTAAAGGAAGTGCAGGTGCAGCTGTCATGAAACTGTGTTGTCAAGCTAAGTCAGTTTTCTAATGGCAGGTCATCTTTGTATGTTACCATCAAATAAAATAGTGGAGTGTGAAACATTTAGGGCTACAGTGGGAGAAAACAAGACTAATTGTGTTTGTATCATGAACACTTCTTTCTGTACAGTAGGCGGCAGTGCAAGATGATGGTTTACCCCAGGGACTGCAGCCAGGATGCATACTCCGCTTTCTTTCTTTGTGGATAATTAAGCAAAGGTAAGCCACGTCTCCTGTCTCATTACCATTTCCTGTATTTCAGGATACATACGGCTGCTTATGGGTGCTACAGCCCGATACCCGTAACACAAGCATGCAGGCGACACAGAATAAATTTCTGCAGCCAGTTTTATACTATTCAGTTGACAATCCAAAAAGGAACAAAGTGTCAAACACAGAAATACCAGCAATGCTACAGAAACTGAGATGAATAAGCCAGTGACTGATGCCGATAAACCTGTTGCCCTGGTGAGTCCTGAGAGGCTTTCCACTACTGCACACCCACATTATTGGCATGCAGCAGTATTAAGAACACAGATGGTCAAATTACCACCAGAAACCAAACCCTCAGGTGTGCAGCATACCTACAGAGCTTGATGCTTAAGTGCAGTTTGCAACTCATTAATACAAAATAACCCAAATATTCATGAAGCAAGCCACAGCAACTGTGATTGTCCATTAGGACTGGCGACACAATGGGTCTGGTTCCAAACTTCTATGATCTTGAAAAACAAAGAAAATCAATGGAAATGACTGATGCTAGTATTCATGTCCATTAGTGTGTTCCCAGCATAAAGGTCTTCAGCCAAACAGTGAGGTCCACCCACAGCTGTAGGCTGCCCGAAGAAGCTACACTGTATTTGACCTAGATCCTCTGTTAAAGAGGAGTTTTTTTTTTTTGTTTTTTTTGTTTTTTTTCTTCCCGGACACAGCGAGCGACGTGATTTGTCTGCAAATTCAACTCACAAGGCGTTCCTTATCAAATATTTATCCTCATTTTGGATTCAGAGCTGTAACTGTGAAGAGGAGTGTGCGTGTGTGTGTATGTGTACATGTGCCAGTCTGTTTTCTGTGTGGCTGTTTGGTGTGTGTGTGTGCGTGCGTGCGTGCGTGCGTGCGTGCGTGCGTGCGTGCGTGCGTGTGTGTGTGCGTGCATATCCATCCACCCAGCTCTCAGCTGGGCTGTATTTTGTCAGATTAAAGTGGGTCTGATGCAGGGTGTTAAGCAGCCTCCTGTCCGCTTTGGTTTTGGTGTCTATCACAATAGTAGCCATGGGAATATCACAGTGCTCTGCCCTCAGGTTAGAAGTATGCTGCTTCTCTGGTTAGATCATTGTCTCTCTGTATATCTGGCACTCACTGCATCTGTATCATTCACCCCTTGCATCTCTCTCACGCTTCGTTGCCTTCTGACACAGTACTGTGCAGAAATGATGAACAATGATGTAGATATCATTCTACAATGTGGTCAGAAGTATGTGGACAACGTTGTCCACTTCTTTGTACTTTTAATCTGGGACAGTTTTTCATTGTGTTTACTAGGCCCCTTAGTTCCTGTGAAGCTTAATGTTACATTATGTGCTGATATTTAATAGTCTGATTCCAGCTTTGTGGCACCAGTTTGGTAATGGTCCCTTCCTGTTTATGTGTCTGGTTTTCCCAGTTTGGTGTGACAGGATTCGATACAGCCCTTTTCTCAACCCAATCCTACACCTTTTAACATCTTTGCTTTGGTTCTATGTTCTGCCTTGACACCTGTTTGATTGGGTTCTGCAGTTGTGGGATTTGCAATAATAAAGTAAGCGGTAGGAGGTCGACAGAAAAGAGCAACAACTTAACAAGACTGGCACCCAAGCACAGCACTACACCGGGGCTAGGGGTGATATAGCCTTGTCACAAATCTGCATAGCCCCAGTTAAGCCTCCTCAAGCTGTTGTGATGGACTACTTTCTGATCAAGAGGAGAAGAGTGGGGGATGAAAATGAAAACCCCAGATGAGTCGAACTCAGACCCTGTCTGCCTGTCCGAGTGGGCCAAAGAAGGAGATAAGAAGGATGAGTCAGAGAGAGAAACCCGTGAACCGAGACATGAGGGAGAGCCAGAGCAATTGTGGCTGCCAGCTGCTCCACAGCCACTGTTAGCTGCTCTGTTAGCATAGTCACCACTCCTTCTGATATAAGCCAGTCAGAAGCAAAGAGCCCTCTTCACAGAGTTCACAACAACAGGCTCTGTTCAAGGTTTCTACCTGTTAAAAGGGAATTTTTCCTTGCTAACGCCACCAAGTTCTGCTCTTGGGGGAAATGTTGGGTCTCTGTAGATAATATTATAAAGAGTATGGTCTAGACCTGCTCTATATGGATAGTGCCTTGAGATTAACTTCTGTTATAATTTGGTGATATATAAATAAAAATAAAAATTGAATTGAACTGAACAACGGGATCTGGCAGAAATTCAGACATGTGGTCCTTCAGGCTACATTCATCGCCACGCAAACCTCCTCAGTCTGGTTTTGGTGGACTGTGTCATATAAACTTTTACACATCTGTACATGCTGCCAGTAACCTCCACGTCATGTGAGTACAGTTTTCCCTTGAATTGAGAAACAGAATGGCAAACCCTTGACTCAGTAACCTTACTTGCCAGTCACACAGAAAGATCCAAGGCCCTGGATGTTCAAGAGATTATAGACTCATTTCCACTATAACAACCTATAAAACAAGTCTTTGTCAGTTTTTTCTGATGTTGTGATAGACGTTTAGTCCATTACATTTAATGCACAGCAGGGTGGCTGCTGTGTTTTAATTGCCTAGACTTAACCTGCATTATTTTCCCTTTTTTTTTTTGACCACATCAGGGCAGCGCATTAAACATTAGATGCATTGACGTATCACCACATTATAAAGGTATTATGCATCGAGAAGCTATGGATCGACATCATCATTCCTTTTGACTTGAGTTTATGGCCAACTGATGAATGTAAGCCCAATATTCCCAATACTCTTTCTTTAGGACAAAACATGAAAAGAAGATTTCACAGAAACGACAAAAATAGACAGTCACATAATATACAAAAAGAAACAAAGGACTTTTGGCTCTTTTAGTCCCCCACTAACTCCTGAGGGAAATATGGTTCTTAAGCTGCTAAATCCACCAGCTAGAACAGACCTGAGCATTTTACGGCCCGCGGGCCACATCCGGCCCTTTAGCTGTCTTTGTTCAGCCCGAATGAGGTCAATCGGAAATTAGAAATCAAATGTAAATAAGGGCACGCCATGCACACAATACAAGTGTGATGCTTTTTTTTCTTCTTTTTTTTCATTTTAGGTTTTTTTTTGTGTGTGTGCCTTCACACTTTCGCAGTCATGTGTTGGAGAACAGGTGTCTACAAGAGATGCTGAGTTAGCTGTTAGCCCTAAAACATGTCTTCTCACGTTAAAAAAAGAAAGACTGATGCAGAGTTTTTAACAAGACATGGACTTGGATTACAATTTTTGCCACTTCATGACTAAACACTCACAGAAATACAAGAACTTGACTATTGATGTGACTGCACTATGAACTAAATAACTAACATGTCTGATCAAAACAAAACCATATAATTGACTGCCTTTTATAAAGCGACAAAATTAATACTGAGCAGAATTAAATGCCCACCCCTGAGCTAGAAGCTTACTTGGTCTGTTTCCTGTTAGTTGCTGAGCAGGCAGTGTTGAGCAGCCGCTGCAGTAAGGCTGATGAGAGTGAATAACAACAGTAAAGCTGTGGCCGCCTAAACTAAAACAATGAGCTGAAAGAAGCTAAAACAAGAGCTGCGTTGTGGGTTCATTGCTGGGAGCAAGATCAAGATATTGATTAGAGAATTTACTCTCTCCTTAACCATACTCTGGTGATAAAGAAAGTTTTTAATCACACTGGCATTAGACATTAAAAACCGTAGTAATTGAACATAATCTGGGGTTTTTGAGGAATTCTTCAACATCAGCACTCTTGCCTGGCGACAGGGTTTCAACATCAGTGCCCACCCTCTTTGACACACTTGTGACCGAATGGGAGCAAATCCCTTCTCCCAGGTTCCAATGAAAAACTTTCCCAGAAGGAGTTTGGGGATTGTTATAGCAGCACATTAATGCCCATGATTTAAGAAAGAACCTGTTCAACAGTGATAAACAGTATTGTAGTCAACTTCTCTTGTCTGCATACTTTTGACCATGTATTGCATCTTCCTCTCCTTCATACGTAGCTGCTTCTTGCTCTCTCATCTCCTCTCCTCCTACAGTCCTCTTCCTGCCCTACTGTGGAAACCAGTGATTCACTAAATGCTTGAAGGGTGTGTGAAGGTGGATCACACAAAAACCAGGCAAACTCCATGTCCCACACATAACCTGTATCTGTAAGAGGAAAATGTGTGCACCTTACCTTATCTCAGATTATATACTCTTTATGGTGAAATGCTGCATGCAGTCACAGGGGCCCGTGTTAAGCTAACCTCTAAAATGGTGAAAATGAGTTTACCAGACCTCTGTCTTTGTTGCTGTTGAGAAATTAGTGATGCAATTGCTTTACTAAATACTAATAAGTAATATATATTAAGTAATTGATTACATTTGTGAAGTAATTTCATTTAATGCATTCCTTAGTGTAATAACTTTCTGTGTGACTATGGCTGAATTATTGCCACAGATATTGGCTTACAGGTGTTTGTAATGAATTATTGATAGAATTCATAGCCACAGCCACTAATGACAACTGCTAAAATCTAAACGTTACCCTTTAAATCGAAATGTTAAATCTAAATGTCAAATCTAAATACTAAATCAAAACCTAAATGTTATATCTAAATCCTAAATGTAAATATTAAATCTATATCTTGAATCTAAATCCAAATGTTACTCTCTAAATCTAAATGTTAAATCTAAATCTTAAAAGTGCTGCTTGGGGAAACTAAATATTTCGCTAATATGCAAACTGACAACTTTTGTCAGCACTCGATGAGCATGAATTCAATCTATCCTGCAGTATGTTTCAGGTATATACATTTATTAGGTGTTTCCATACACCTGCACAGTCTATTGCATCCATGCAGTGTCCTTGCAGCAGTTCCTGTGTTTGTAAGGAGTATTAGCCTATGCTCAGTTTATGTTGGCGTTGTGTTAAATCCTAAAGATCATTGTGTAGTGGTGCTGTTGTTGAGCTCTGGACATTTAAGCATTTAGGATTATGCCTGGGATTATTTTAGTGTTCATTTATATTATAATCTTTGATCCCCCATCATTGTTTATTTTTTATTTTTTAAACTTTATTCTTATATAAAATACTTTGTGTCACTAAGCCAGTGAAAAACTCACCAGCGGTCAAATTTATTAGCTCTTGAGTGACATCGGTTTTCATCAGCGGATGGCAGTAGAGCTTTGTAATGTCAGCTGCTTCACCTGCTTATTCGTGTAATTATCCAATCAGCCCATTGTGTGGCAGCAGTGCAAGGTGTAAAATCATTCAGGCACAGGTCAGGAGCTTCAGTTCATGTTCACATCAAACATCAGAATGAGAAAATGGGATCTCAGTGACTTTGACTGTGGACTGATTTTTGGTTTGAGTGTTTGTGAAACTGCTGATCTCCTGGGATTTTCACTCACAACAGTTTCTGGAGTGTAACTCAGAATGGCGCAAAAAGCAAAACCCATCCAGTGAGCACACAAACACACCTTGTTGATGAGAGAGGTCAAAGGAGTGTGGCAAGACTGGTTTGAATTGATAGAAAGGCTACGGTAACTCAGATAATCACTGTTTACAACTGTGCTGAGCAGAAAAGCATCTCAGAGTGAACAACATGTCCAACCTTGAGGTGGATGGACTACAACAGCAGACGACCACATCATGTTCACATAGTCTGGACAGTTAAAGACCTAAAAAACATAGCCTGGTCTGATGGATCTGGATTTCTGCTGAGGCTGAGGGTCAGAATTTGGCATCAACAGCGTGAATTCATGGACATAACCTGCCTTGTGTCAACAGTCCAGGCTGGTGGTGGTGGTGTGATGGTGTGATGGTGTGGGAAATGTTTTCTTGGTTCACTTTGGGCCTTAATACCAATCAGTCATGGTCTGAATGTCACAGTCTGTCTGAGAATTGATGGATTGCCATTATATTGGGGACAAACATTCATGCTCCTCACAGGATGAGTCGTAACAACTTTTCATTTATGTTTGTGAGCTGCTCTAAATGATTTAGGTCTTCAGTAGAAACCAGCAGCCTTAGGGCTGAATGCTACAGGAGGTCAGAAAGTATTGAGAAAGAGACTAAACACATTGCTTTTTAGTCCTTTCAAGGGATTTGTGACAATAAGATAAATTAAGTGGAACTCCAACCTCATCCCTTAAGGGGGAGAACTGAAACAAAGCCTAAATTGTCTGTAAGGACAATTAACTGCTTAACTGTACCTTTACACCACTGCACCTAGCAAGCAACTGGAAAACCCCTGCTAAATTAAAATGTGGCTAAAACTTTTTCTCCCAAAGGGGAGGAAAAGAAAAACATGTGAAGAGCACAAAATAAAACTGGCAGCAGAGCTGTGCTGTGTTCACGGTGCCCTCTGAAAACGATGGCAGTCACACTCATGTCTTCATTTCAATAGAAATTGTTGGTGGTATTGCTACTATCAGCATGTTTCACCACAGTGTATAGTAAATCCGTTGCTCTTACATGTCTCTATGACCGACCAGCACTGCATATCCCTGGAGTCGTGCGGTTAGCATGGCTTAAAGCTGAAAAGGAAAATGCCTGCCTGAGATCTTTCTCGTGTGGACATGTTTACAGTGGCCAGAGACAGAAACTTTGGTGTTGGGTCCCTTGTCTTACAGTTCACAAAAGGGGAGAAAAGATCAGAGATGAAGCAAAGGTCACAAGCGGTACTCCTGCAAACACCGCTACGAGCACACGACGTGCACTCTGAACCCCACTGAGCTACAGAAACAGCAGGAAGAGAGCACATTTTCCCTCACCACCTTTGATGAGAGAAGAAAAGACACTGTGCAGACGGAGGACATTGGATGTGAATTATTGAACAGTGTCCGACAGCGGCGTGTCTCTATATTCACATCACAAGTAGACTTTGAAAAAAAAAAAAAAGGCCACATGCGCATAAACAAATACCTGTATGTCTGGACATACAGTCTCTGTCAAGTCCCTTACTCATATATACAGCATTCACACATCTGTCACATCATTACAAATTTATTCCATCTTACTCTTAAGACCATGGTATGTATGTGACATGGTATGACGTGTGAGGCCACATCATCTGTATATTTATCTGGAATTAAAAGGGTCAGTGTGTAAGAACAGTGGTGAAATATTGATGTCCTGGCATGTGCAGCTAAATATGATGATGTGAGTGTTGATCAGTAGTGATCATATAGTAATTATAAACAGTACTGTAAATGGCCTGTGTGGTAGATGACTGATTACACAGTATGTAGGATTTAGTTATTGTATTTTTTATTTTACCAGACTCTCAGTCTACTGAACTTTTTTTTTATTTGTTTGTGTTTGTTTGTGTCATTAGCTTGCAGCAAAGTTATTTGACAGTTACCACAGAACATTCTTTCAGAAAATGATTCTAGTTTCAGTGTAGAAGTGCAGAATGTCTTCTGTCTTATTCAACAGTGAGCATCCAGACCCCTCTCAGAGAGCTGGTTCACCCCCCCCCCCCCCCCCCCCCCCCCCGGAGCACAGACATCCACAGCAGACTTCAAGAGTCTGATATAAAGACAAGACTGAGCAAAGAACACAGACCGAGACACTAACAATACGTTCGTATTTTTTTAAAAAGTATTTCAAAGCTTCATCTGTAAGGTTATCAAAAGGGGTCTTTTCTAAGAAAAGAGCACTAAGAAAGAGCACTTTAGACTTTAATTCGATTTAGTTTGTATGCAGTTGTTGAATTTTAGAGCTATTTCCTGCTCCATTAAGATAAAACTGATAAGAATGATGATTTATCACATAACCTCATGAATAAAACAAATAAAAATACAAATAATTAAAAATCCTGCATTCTAAAATCCTCGACACTGCCCTGATGTTGAGAGTGTAACACAGCCTTTTCTGTTAAAACAGAATTGCAGACAAATTTCACACCGTTTGCGAGATCACTAGAATAGAAAGTTGAGACTCCTGTAATGTTTTTTCATTTTACCTCACAGCCTGTTCCTTGAAGCATGATGCTGAAAATGTCCTTGATTTTCCCCCATTTTCTAATCCATACTTTTCATCAGAGCCAAATGTCCCTTCCTGCCTTCTGCAATAACCTGCTGTAAACGTGTTTTTCATCTAGTGGCTATGTTGTCATTTGGGGATTGAGGCCTGTTTTAGTGTTGAATTCACTGTGCATCAGAACATCATCTAAAAATCTATAAAGAAAACCATTCCCTATCTTCTAAATGCTGACCATTGTCACCTCAGGGGGTTTCATACGGTTTCAGTCACACACCTAAGAAGTTCTTTCTTTCTTCTGACTTGACACCCACTCTCTTTTGCTTTAAAACAAACCAGGACCCAAGAGGAAATGGTTCACAGCTGTTTTTTAGGGTTTTGACACTTACCAAGACCCATGGGCCTTGATTGATGGCCCACTTTTTGAGGTAGTGATAGTTGCCTCTGTAGCCTTTAGCTAGAAAAAAATGGTCTAAGATAAAGTACAAGGAACAAGAAGGTGTTGTAGTAATGATAATCCATTTCCTTGTTTCCTTGAACCTTGCCCCGTTGAAAAATGTAAAAACTCTGCTTGTTTTGACCAACATCATTCTTGATCTTTGATATGTTGATATGTGACTAATCTCAGGTTTTTTTCTGAGCTCTCAGCCCATCCTGCTGTCCTCACCATCAAACGTTAGCTGGCTCATCTGTCACCACTTATCACCTTATGATAAATGTTCCACAAAACCTGGAGCTGGAACTGTGTGCTTCCCCAAAGAGACACAAAGATGTCTCTGCCAGCCTGTATAGACTAGATTCTTATATTTAACCAGCTCCTGTCAGGAAACAGGTTGGAAACAGAAGCATTACACAAACTGTACGAACAGTTTAAAAGAAACAGCTACGCACACGTCTCAGAGTGACCCTGTGCTGATGAAGACCATGAGGTGAACGTTGTGTTTTCATACCTGCTTCTACAATTTCTGAACATAAGAAAACAAGTAATATATGGAGAATAAAAATGTTTAAAAGCCCAAAATAGCACACAAAGTATATGGCCTTTGGTCTCTTATGTTCACCAGCCCTTAAAGGAATAGTTGAGAAATATTTTGAGAAATATGCTTTTTTTGTCTCAGCACCAAACTTATTGTTAAAATACTTTCTGAATAACTTTAACTATGTCAGAATGTTTTCAGACAGTAAGAACATTAGAGCTTCAAGCTGACTAATGCAAAGAAAAACGCAAAATGAAAGAATTTCTTGACATTTTGACTTTTTTTTCTGTTATTCTACATCACCAGGCATCTGTCAAAATGTGGATTAGACTTCCTCCGCTGACATTACAGTTAGCCAAAAGGCCCTTTCAGTTGGTATGTAATATGACACGTGTCTGGTGAAGACAAAGAACAGACTAAAATGTAAAATGTCAGGCCTTTGGAGTGTTCCCCTAGTTTTCAATGTATTTCTGTAGAAATTCTTCGTCCAGAGTGAATAGACCTGATTCAGACACAGTCACTTCCTGACATTACTGATCAGATAATACGGTGACAGCAATGTATTCAATTTACCATATCAATGATATGGAAGATGAATTCAACTGTGTTTTTTAATGGTCTTTTTTTATTGGGAACTGCTCGATATTTTTAATCCTTTACATGTTGTTCATATTTGAATGACTCTCAATAATTGGTACAATAGTCACTAGCCAATGATTAGCCCACCTGCACAGGTACTTATTCTTGCTGAATAGACCTCTGCTCAGATTTGAGTTGGGTGGAGCCATGCTGGTCACAATGTTAGGTCATCAATGGCCAGATAAGAGTTTGTGACAGTGTAAGTTCTCCTGCCTTCACAGGTGCAACAAAGTTAACAGGGTGTTAGGAAAATTTTAATCATCAGCCTGTTTTTTTCTTTCATATTGGCAACAGGCCCCAGTTTCTAAGTAATACTCTGATAGGCTAAATGTTAAACAAAATATTTAAGATAGAGGTTCCTGCATCATTTTCCCCCTGTTCTCAGAGTTGTGTAGCACATAGCACAAATCACCACAGCCTGTAATTTACATAAACAAATATTCTAACAAAAAATGCCATTTAAAAAAAAATATTTACACATGGAGTTCGAGATAGAGTATTTCTGCAGCAGATATAGCTTAGACTGGATTTCATGGTTTTCAAACATTAAAGATTCATCAGATCATATGGGAACTGCATTTCCTTCTCCTGCTGCAGAATGTTTTGTGAGCTACACCACAACATTATGAAATTATTGCCTCAGCTAGTAAATGTATTTTGTTTGGTAAAACCATGAGGAAAAATATTCTGATATATTCAGAGGGGGATTTGTACCGTGATGGCCAGTGACAGTACTATCCTAACTGTGACAAATGATGAAAATTACCCCCGGTTAGTGCGCTGGGCTTAAACCTTCTCATCAAAACAAGACATACTTCATTTTAATTACCACAAATGCCAAAAAATTGTTACAGACCCCACACAACCCAGTGCAATCGATCACAGTTTGTCATGTCATGCCCTCACACCACCATAAAATGTCAGATATACTGTACCTCTGGTCAGCTTGTCCATTCCATACTAACGGTTAAGTTGTACAAGCAAACATCTGTATGTGTTTGAACGTCTCTGAATCCATCTGTCTGTGAAGTATTTGCCTGCATGACTGTAATTCTGAGCTGGAAAGGAGAGAGTCTGCAGAGAAGGTGATGGTGGTTTGCTGCTCTCTGGTGGAGGTTGGCTCCAAGTGGCTGTAAACATGCTGGTGGCCACCTGTTCCTCTGTGGAGGGAAACATCTGCCAAGATACAATCACACAATGCAGAATTTAAAAACTCCTTTATTTTCTTTTTCATCCAGATGAAGATGGGATACCTAACATGCCGTCTGGTGATCAGACGTACTGCACGAGCTACCACTTTATTGATTCCATTAAAATGTCCACAACTGTTCTGACAGCTGAGGGAAATGCAGCTGTATTCCAGGTGTTGAGAGGGCCATCCATCAGCATCTGCTGCTGCTGTGTGTGTGTGTGTGAGAGAGAGAGAGAGAGAGAGAGAGACAGAGGGAAGCTGCAGTCATGAAAACAAGACTGAGGATGTGTCTGATATCCACCTACTGTATGTGCAACTAGTCAAGTGTCTCCTCGTCTAACATATTTCCACTAACAGTCACAGTGCCAAGTTCCCATTAAGACTGGCACAGACTTGAGGGTTATCAGAGCTCAGCGTGACTCACTTGCTTAATGAGGCCATTTATGCAAACACACAGCTCAGTTGCTTTGTTGAATTTCCACACATCAAACCAATATGGACATGATAATAACCACACAGCAAGTGCACATTCAGGGGCTGAAACAGAAATTAAATGGAGTTGATCTAGAAGCACAATGGAGATCTGCTGTGTTAGAAAAACATAACACCATCATGGTGGAGTGGTGTGGAGCAGGCTGAGCAGCCCACTGTGGGTCTGTGTGGCCATCATCTCACTCACTGTCTCCCTCCCCAGCTAACTACTTTCAGTTAGGTCCCATGGCTCCACCCATTTATGTGTTTATATATATTTTTTATCCTCATTTAAACACTGAGGCAGCCAGCAGCAGACTACAGCTGTGTCGCTTTGCGTGGAAAAAAAACCATAAAGGTGTGGCTAAAGTCCACAGTGGTGACTGGAGGCAATGAGGCAAAGCAACAGGTTGGTTTTGACAACAATAATAGACCCACATACAGTACACTGCAGCACTGCAGGAACTCAGTGCTCCTACATTTGGTTCATATGAGCAGATAAAAGCAGCAGTGCTTTCAAATTCACATTATTAGGCTATATTGTCTATCAGTGAATGAAAACACATAACCCACGCCACCAGATGTCACAAGCCTCTTTCAGCACATCCATACTGTATATCTCCTCTTTGACCTTCCCCTTGACCTCTTGCCTGGCAGCTCACTTTCTAACATCCTTCTACCTATATAACCAGTATCCCTCCTATGCACATGCCCAAACCATGTCAATCTGGCCTCTCTATCTATGTCCCCAACCTGAGCTGTCCCTCTGATGTGCTCCTTCCTAATCCTCAGTATCTTCACCTCTGCTACCTCCAGCTCTGCCTCTTGTCTTTTCCTCACTGCCACAGTCTCTAAACCAAACAGCAATAATTATTCATTTCCAAATTCAGAAACAGGAGATATCAGTGAGAGGACAGTGAGGACAGTAGTTGTATTTTGCAAACTGATGAGACATTAAAGATTTAGTGCTCTGAGCTGCACCATCACAGTCACTGTATTAAAGACCTGTTATTCGTGATGGTAGATCCCACTCCTGTGTTTTACATATGAATCATATATTGTGGATTTAAATTACTGAATGAGGCAACTGAACCTACATTCTGAAGAGGATCTATTTTGGGTAAAAGCTCCAAAAAAGACTTTAAAGAGAATGATGATAATACACAGTGAGACAGATGTAACATCACTTTATAGATGTGGGAATAAAAACATGCACATTGATTAAAGACCTAAGGTTTTATATCTGCCGCTACACTTTCTGCCGTGCTGCCTGATGACGTCACCTTGGTAAAAACCCACACATCCTGTATGAATGAAGACTCTATCGCCGGGTGCGGTGGCGCGTGCCTGTAATCCAAGTCACCGGGAGGCTGAGGCTGGAGGATCGTTTGAGCTCAGGAGCTCTGAGCTGCAGCGGACTACGCCGATCGGGTGTCCGCGCCAAGTTCGGTATCGATATGGTGTTTCCGAGGGAGCCCGGGACCACCAGGTCGCCTAAGGAGGGGTGCACCGGCCCAGGTCGGAAACGGAGCAGGTCAAAGCCCCCGTGCCGCTCAGTAGTGGGATCGCGCCTGTGAATAGACGCTGTGGTGCAGCCTGAGTAACACAGCGGGACCCAGTCTCTTTATACTCCTTTATACTGATCAACAAACACCTGGGACAACGTCATGTCTTTATATGATATGATACAACAGCTCTATCATTGTTTCTTATTTCCATGGAAAACCTTCAGAGAGCAGTGCTGTTTGTTGGTCCTACACCGCCTCCACCTGGAGGAGAGGAGCAACGACCGTCAATCACACCAGTCAATGCAACACATTCTCTCTGAACCTAATTGAATGACCTTGATTAAATGGAAAACCTGTTGTTTTACTTTATAAATAAAGTAAGTGTACCACAATAAATACACCAGTTCATTTGCTTATACAATGAACTGCTTGTGGACTAAACTTGATTGCTGGCCCTCTACACTTGATTATCTCTAATCATATGAATACATCAGGACTGCTTAGCTGGGACTCTTTTTGACCAAAAAAAGGTCAAAAAAATTTTTTTGACCTCAAATTTTTTTGACCAAAAAAAGTCAATTTCGTACCTCAATTTCGTTGTACTTTTGTACAAAGTATGATTGTGCAATGACAATAAAGATTTATCTTATCTTATCTATCTAAAAAGTCTGATTACTTTCCACCTGACAGCACTGACTTGTCTGAAGAATTTAAGTCTGAGTGTATCCTCAGAAGAGATAAAATAAGAGACTGAGAGTGATAGATGGCTTTCTATTTTTTCCTTTCCCAAAGGGCTATTCATAAATACAGCTAATACTATCTCCGTGTTTTACATTTTTCCGACAGCCAGTGAATGCAGCGCGCCTCCACGCCATGACCCGGATGCAGTTCCGTTCGACTTTATATCCCACAATTCCTTTCTCCGCCTTCCTCTTTCCCTACTGCAGCAATGTCTAAGAGAGGTAGGAAACCCACCTTGTAAAATCCGTATTCATCTGCTGTTTTTACGCTACAACCGATCTTATAATGCTGTAGATGTGTGAGAGAGTGGTGAAGACACTATATTCATGTGATTAGTTTTCAGTTTGTGAAAACAGTTTACAGATTCTTAACGATGCATTTTCGCTGGCTAGTCGGCGGAAGCCATGTTTCGCTGTCAGCGCCATGTAGCCACGAAGTTAAAGCTAAAGGCCGAAAATTTGAATTTGCTGCTCAGTGTTAGCTTCGAACAGATTTATTCATTCATTTATTTGTCTGTTTACTTAACAGATATCACACATGCAAGCATTGTTACATACAGATAAGTTGGAACATATATAACGTGTACCGGTCCTGTAGCTGAAGCTAATTAGCAGCCCCCGTCCCTGGTTGAGCTTCTAGCTGTGATAAGCTTCATGTCACAGCTTTCTAATAAAATTCAGTCGTTGGTCCTGGGCTGCTGTTGCTCTCAGTAAGGTGAAATTGACCAGAGGTATCAAGGCTATCTGTCAAAGCTAGACAGAGCCAGTACATAGGATTTAATGTGAGTTATGGACAACTAAGGAAACTTTAAAAGAGCAGTCACTGTTGTAGTGTATTCCTTGTGCAGGGCAGCAGCCAGAGTTTGAACACATTATGGTTCAGTAATGTACATTTTCACATTATTATTGGACAATTATCATAACAATATGTATGCATAACAAAACTGTGCAGTTTCTTACATTGCACTGAAATATTATCAAGAATCACTGTGAGAGATACATGGAATGTAGCATTCTGACTTATCTTTTTGTGTGACAGCTGTGGTTCTTGCTATGAACTCATTTTGAGTGTATTATTTCTGTGACAGTGAAACATTTAACATTAGCCTTCAGAAAGTTAAACTGAACTAACAAAGCACTGTCAGGGCTGACTAACAGAAAGACCAGCTATAGACAGCCTTAAGCACTCACTATCCTGTTAATGTCCCGTCTATAGACAAACCATAATGCAGTGTGTTCTATAAAATACCAAAGTTACACAGATACTTTGTTCATTCAGAGATGTGCACAGGAATTATTTACATATATATAGCTGTAGGGCAGTTAAACCTGTGTTTCTCCAAATTTGTTCCAAGTTGAGAAAAGATCAGATTTTCCCAAATCATGGAAAAATTGGTTTAAAGTTTTGGATGTTAAGTATCTTAAACATGAATGTTGAATACAGGGGTGGTGTTTTGTACAGTTAGTATAACATGATTCTCTTCATGTCATCCTGAGGTAAAACAGAGCCATGGTCTGATTTGTTGTCCTCAACTGATTGTTGTGTGCTTCCCTCTTCCTACAGGACGTGGTGGTTCATCTGGAGCCAAGTTCCGCATCTCACTGGGTCTCCCAGTGGGTGCGGTCATCAACTGTGCCGACAACACAGGTAACACCTGCCTCGGCTAACTTACTTTAATGTCATTGCTCAAATGTGCAAACTCTGTTTTGTGTAGGTGGTTTGAATTCTGAGTTGAAGGAACGCAAACATGGAAAATTCCTATAGTGATGTTTACTTGCCTGCACAGACTGCTGAGTCTTTGTGTTCTAGATGTTTGTCATAGTTAAACGCTTGAGCTCTCTAAGTTTGAGGGCAGGAAAAGTTGCTTGTTAAATGGGATGATAGATGTGTATATAAACAATGACTGGTAGTTTCCTTATTGTCATAGTTACAGGAATATTTTGACATTTGGGGAATGATGCTAATTGGCTTTCTTGCTGTGCGTTTGATGAGGAGATCAATAGCGTTCACGTCTGTACGCTCAATATGTAGCTGGAGCCACTAATTGCCAGGCAACCAGCGGAGACTTCAGGAAATCAGTGCTCCTGAACAAAGAATAATCCTCCACATAACCACACCATTAAAACAGTGACACATCATTTTTAAGTTAACAGTTTTTGTATGAATTTAACAGACGAGCTGAAACAGGAGAATCAGTGAGCTTTAGATTTCCTGCTAGGTGACAGAGCCTTGTTTCCAGTGTTTATACTAAGTTGCTGCTAACTGTTAAGCTAACCGGCTCCTGGATGTCTTCTCCTGTTCACTGTACAGATGTGACAGTGGTGTCTTCTTACACCTGGCAAGAAAACAAACAAGGGCATTGTCTGAAATGTTGTTTGAACTGCTCACTAACATGTTTCCTGAAGTTCTGGTCATTCGGAAATGTTGAAATTGAAATGCTGTTAACAACATAAATACAGAGGCACACACACTTTACCTGTTCACAAGATACTAACTTACACAGGTGACTGTGTGAACAAACCAATGCTGACTTATGTAAAATTGTTTCTGTACATAAAGCTGTAGGTCATATTGTTTAATAACAATTTCCCTCTGAGGGATGAATAAAGTATATCTGTCTATATTGTGTTTACATTGTGACGGACAAACTGTTTGCTGGTTAATTAGCAGACTGTTTTGTTAATGTTTCAATGAAATTTGAACTGATCAAGTTTGATTGATTTTGATAAATACTGCCACACTGTTTGGGTTTGTATTGTAGTTAAGCCTCTCCTCAGTTCTCTCCCCCTTCCAAAAGCACTTGCTTTGTCTGCTCAGTGGCTGGGTGAGTTGTCGTAGAAGGGCATATTGAACTCATCACTGTGGGTGAGATGGCAGCGACACACTGTGGCTGACTGATCTCAATCAGTCATGAGACAAGCTCAGTAGCCTGAGCCATTTTTAAAATTCAGGTATTTTTAAGAAACCAGAGTCCCAGATTCTTGTGGATCTGCCCTTGATCTCCCATGCTGTTCTACATTCTCCATGTTGGTGTTCTCTCCTTCCACAGGTGCCAAGAACCTGTACATCATCTCTGTGAAGGGCATCAAGGGACGTCTGAACCGTCTGCCTGCAGCTGGAGTGGGTGACATGGTCATGGCCACAGTCAAGAAAGGCAAGCCAGAGCTCAGGAAGAAGGGTAAGTGGAAGAAACCATCTGTGTGCAGGTTACTGTAGTGTCAGGGATAAGAGGGTGAGGCCAGTGTGTTCATTCTCAGGTGAACCACTGAGGTGTTTGTGTTTAGCCGGACAGTAATCAGATAACGTAAAACTGGATTGACATTTTCAGGGTGTCTGCTTTGGTTTTGAACCTCATGTGAGCTGAGTGTGAGGAAGACAGGAAGGACAGACCATGTCATTCACAGCTTTATGGACAGATCACTGAATAAGTCGCACTGACACACAGTTACTAACAGAGCAGTTACTTGGTTAACAGTGATGAAACAGAATTGTTGTTCTGCTGTTGCAGTGACCTTGTCTCTCTCTTTCCCACCCAGGTCAAAATATTGATTAACATCAGTGTGTGTGTATGTGTGTGTTCTGTTGCCCTGATTAACCTTGAATTAACCCCGTTCCCCCTCTCCACAGTGCATCCTGCAGTGGTGATACGGCAGCGGAAGTCGTATCGGCGAAAAGATGGCGTGTTTCTCTACTTTGAAGACAACGCAGGTGTCATAGTAAACAACAAAGGAGAAATGAAAGGTGAGTTTGTTCGAATGCGACACCAGGATCGTACGTTGTGTCTAGATAACAGGGTCATTTACACAGGGAAACAACACATCAGATATTTGTCTGGAGGCGTTGTTGATTTCAGTAATTTAGCTTTCAGGACTTTGTCAGTTGCGTGTACATGTACTGGAGAGCACGGCTGCTTCAGCCCCTCAAGGTCTGTGGTGACACAGTTTCTCACTGACTCAAAAGTGTTGCTGAAATCCTGAATCTCCGCAGAGCTGCTTTTGTTTTGAAGCGTCTTGAAGGATTAAAAGTTTTGTTCTTTTACAAATTGCCTCAGTGTTCATTTACAAACTTATTTTACTGTTCTCATTGTGCTGACGGAGCTGGTAGGTTGGTACAAACATATTTCCCCCTTCCAAAAGCACTTGCTTTGTCTGCTCAGTGGCTGGGTGAGTTGTCGTAGAAGGGAACATTGAACTCATCACTGTGGGTGAGATGGCAGCGACACACTGTGGCTGACTGATCTCAATCAGTCATGAGACAAGCTTTAAGCTTCTAGTGAAACCAAACTCTGGGACACTTGTTAACGATCCAACTTGTTATTGTCATGTTTTGCTTTTTCACCTCAGATCACTGTTGGTAGTGTGAGGACTGAAATAACTGCTCTTCTTCTCTGTATCTGCAGGTTCAGCCATCACAGGCCCAGTGGCCAAAGAGTGCGCCGACCTGTGGCCCAGGATTGCCTCCAACGCTGGCAGCATTGCCTGAGCTGGACCCTGCACCTCTGTTCATTTTCAATAAAAGCTGTCAATCAAGCCACAGGTCTTAGTGTTTTCATTTATGTAGAGAAAAAACACTTTGTAGGGAATGTGGTTTGAACTATGATCTACTGTTGTAGTATTTGGGTATAGATACTGTTTTGAGGCTTGGCTTATTACTTATGCAAGCACATCATCATAAATGTGCCTATAACATCTGCACTGTTATGATGATGTTGATGTTTCAGACCTTTGACCTGAGGTTTTGTGGGTTAAAAAAAGATGTAATCAAGCTTGGAAACCCAGTTGCATTGAGCTGAGGCTTTTAGTTCTGCTCATCTATAAAACTGCTCTCTGATGATCCAATACAATATATGAATACTAATATCAAGCTTTAAATGTTTAACATGGTTTTGTTGCATCTTGTTAATGCAGTTCCTCAGACCTACCACTAGAGGGAGCACAGAAACCTGTTCAGTCCTTCCAGCAATGAACTACAGACATTAACTTTAGCACTGGACACAAGGATGGGACAGAAAATGCACAGAGATATTATTGTAGAACAGTTTAAAACACTTGTCAGCTACACAAACTCTAACAATCAGCACTTTGATATATGAATTTTCAGAAGAATAACCGGTCAAATCATCTGAGCCCTGCAGGAGCATGGGTAAAGAAAAAAAGACAAATTATTCATTTTGTCACAAATTAAGAGGATTTCCACTGTAGTGTACAATATACAGTGAGGGACACTTCACTGGCATGCACCCTGACATTACACACAGTATGTACATAGCATCTGCTACTCCAGGTAAAGTGTAAATCATCAGTTTTTCTGCTTACAGTCATTCTGAGTGCTGTGTGTGTGTGTGTGTGTGTGTGTGCCTGTGTCTGGCCTACTTAGACATCTCTGGCCCCTCTCTGCTTACAGATGGAAAGCGGCAGGGCCATGGAGAGAAGCCAGGCCACCACCTGCACCCGACACTTGTTTCCCCTCTGTCACTCTGTCACCCATTCATCTCTCACACCTTCCCAACCTGGACCTCAGACTGACGGTCACAAAAAAAAAGAACAAGAGAGCATCCCATACTCTACATAGATATATAGATATACACATGTGTATGACAGCGACAGACAGTTTCCTAAACAGCAGTGAGTGAACACCAGCATCAGGTGGTGGCCAGTTCCTTCCTTATGCATCTGTTAATTCCTCCTCATGCATCTGTAAGTAAAGCTTATTTGTAATTAACTGATTAAGTAAGTCTATAAAATGTAAGTCTGTAAAACTGAATTAATTTCCAGTCAGTCAGTCTGCTGATTGTTCAGTTTCTGTTAGCAATGGTCAGTTCTTTACCTGAGGGAAAAAAAAGTAAAACTGGAAATTTGACGAATTGAAAAACTAATGAAATATGGAATAAATACTTGTGCTTGAAAATTCATTTTAGAGCTTGAAAACAGCAGTTTGACATTTATTTGAAAGAAATGAAATATAATGACCAGGTGTGTGTTGTGAATCAGTGTGGGTGACCTTTTTCTTTAAGGATACGGTTGTTTTACTCCTCTTCTACGCTCAGCCTCCTCCCAGCCTGTAGATTATTTTACAGTTTCACTAAAGACCACGGTCCATCAGATACAGCTGCACTGCGTTCAGGCTGCTCCTCTTCGGTTTAGCAACATCCACCTGGTCTATGTGTTATAAGGATGTATGTTTAGTTATTAGTACAGGTATAAATGTGAGTGGGCTTTTGAATCAGGTTTCTGATGATCTGTGCAAAGCATTTAAGGATCCTCATATCACTGCAACAGCAAGTGTTTTCCACATAAAAGTTACCACTACAGGCCTTATTTTCCTTTTTTTTTAATACCACAAAAATGAGTTTTCAGTGGAGACCAGGGTTATGAATGTAATCAAAATAACCCTTTTTATTTTGGGTACATTATTTTTTTTTTGGGGCTTGTGCACAAATGTTGGGATGTCTAGTATCAGGTTAATCCTCTGTTCGGTCCTCTCCTTCTCTCTGTGATCACCTGTACTGTGATTATTTACACGCAGCTGGAGTCCCAGAGAAAAGGTGGTGCATGATGGTAAAGTAATTAAACCAATGAAAGCAGAGCCACGAAACTGCAGCCTGTATCTAAATGAGATGCATATGTGTATTTATGCTTGTAGACATTTTTTTTGGAGAGACATCATCTCTAAACTGTATTAGACATGTGGCTCCTGAAGGAGCCTATGCTGGTGAAGGACAGGAGAAATGAGGAATGTGGTGAAGGCAGAAGGAAGGAGAGTGTTGGCTTTGAAGGCTCATCAGTCTGTTTGATTATGTACACTCATAAATGTTAGAGTTTCACTTTAGATCTAATCCTAAGGTTTTTGTTAGTTTGTTGTCTGAAGATTGTGTATGGCCTGAGCATATATCATGATACATGCATCAGTATATCAGTATAATGTATCCTACCCTATACTCCCAGTAAACACTTTTTAAAAAATATATATATTTCAACAGGGCTGGGAAATAATGATGTATTCCATCGAGATATAAAGTGGAGTTCAAGTGGATAAGAGGAGAAAAAAGGAGACATCAATAAATCCAGAACCAAGGTCATTACCAGCCATAATCTGACACCAGTAGATACTTGCCAGGGAACAAGTGGGCCTGGAAAATACCTGGAAGACCATAATGAGTCACCATTATTTTCGGGCAAAACAAAGAGTGTATTTTTAAAAGAGGTTTGGGTATAACTGCTCCCAAAAGAGGTGGAAAGAGTGCTATAAAAGAACAAGTGCTAACTCTGTAAATTCAGTCTTCCAGCCTGGTGCTGGGGATCATTTGTTGTGTATCACCTGCTGTGAATAAGTTTCTGCACTAAACTCTGCTGTTCCCCTGCTCATCATTCAAGACTTGCACTGCTTTGAAGATTCCTAATTAAAAACATATGTAAGATTAGGTGTAAAATTGTTAGTGAACATTAAAAGTGTGGACCAAGACTCCTCAGGTTTGGACACCACGCTACAGACACTGCACCTCAGAAACATTTGGAGCCATGAGGCACGACCAGAACGCGATGCAGCTGTACCCTGTGGACGCTCGCCATTAGCGCCAGAACTGCTCTGAAATAATCTCACTGGTTGTGTTTTCAACATAAATGTGCAGGTTGAATAATGCTGTATTGAAGTCCAGTTCACCTCTCCTGATACTGATGGACAGAGTTTATTTGTATTTGTACCTGCAGAGCAGCTCTCTGACATATTTCTGACTTCATGGTATCACGTCCAGTCTGGGAATAAATGGTCTCCCCCCTCTCCCCCTGGCGTCCTCGTCCCTGGGGGCCTCGGTGCCGATGTCAGGTGTCGGGCTGGGCTGGGGGCGCTGTTCGCAGGTGGCGTGAGGATGGGTTTGCCACGTCCCATCCCGGTAGGTGCAGTAGCAAACCGTTTTCTCGTCGATGTTGACACGCTCCCCTGCTGGGATCACCCTGTTCCCAGCAAAGCAGTTGGGGCCTAGAGGGTCAGGAAAGACAGCACAGTCTGTCTTGTGTCAAAGTCTGCTCCCTTCTTGGACAGTGTCTCACTCTTGTTATGTTGGCATTGTCATTGTGAGCATGTTAGTATGATGACATTAGCATTTAGCTCAAAGCACCGCTGTGCTGCACAGTCTCACAGACCAGCTCTTGAAGCTTTATTGAGCATTTTAATGTCTTTCAGCTCATTGTTTTGGTTTTATGTTCCGCGACTTTAATGTCATGGTTGGCTCTCACTGCTCTCATCAGTCAGTGTTGTTTCACCCCAGCTGTTCAGCTAAAAGCTCTTAAAGCACATTGTGCTCTACCTATATTCTCTCTAAGTGACAGACAGACAAAGTCAGCAGGTGGCATGCTGAGCAGGGTGGAGCATTTAACAGAGTAAGAGCCTGATATTTCCTTCAGGAGTTGGTAGACGAGTCTCTGACTGTCCTGGAGTGGCTTTGAACATCTGTAGAGAGAGACCTGATGAAGGTAGTTCACAGACACTTTGCATCCAATCAGAGTTTGAGAGGATCTGTTAGGATGAATAGGATAATCTGTCCAAATCCAGGTGTGCAAAGCCTTTAAAAGCCAAGATGACTCAGAGCTGTGATTGCTGCCAGTCAGGGTTCCACAATGTACTTAATTAAGGGTCTGAATACTTCTATAAATAAGAGATTTCTGTTTTGATTTTTAATAAATTTGCAAAAAGTTGAAGGGGTCTGAATACTTTCTGATGCCTCTGTATGTCTCTTTCCTTCCAACATGTGCATGTAATATATATGATATTTTCAGTGAAGCAGTGAAATGTTGTTTGGACTGCACATACTGAATACCATGCAAGCAGAAATGTAAACAGCCTGCGTTTGATATCATTTGCATCCCTCAATCGCAGATGGGGGTTCCTTTATTTGGCAGCTCCCCGTGAAACAATTACCAACGCCTTGGCGGGAGGACAGGAAGTACAGTTCATCTGCTGCCAGACCCAACCGTGTTCAATAAAACACAGCTGACATGAGCGAATTTGGTGGGAGTGGAAAAAAAAAAGAAAAAAAAACAATGACGCAACAAACCAAACCATCTGTCCCACTGTCTGTCCAGCAGCAGAGGAGCCGTTAAAATAGAAACTACAACTTAACTACAACTGCCAGAAATCAGCAAAGCAACAGGGAAGCAAATAGTGTGTTTCTATTGATTTCTATTGATTATTGATTTCTTTTAGGCATCATAAAGAATCAGTTACGTCATGTTTTTGATTGTTTGGGTGCTTTGGCTTTGGTTGCCTGATTTACTTAAAAGCAACAGATAATACAGGAGTTATTATCCCTGCTGTCTGTGTCTAACACACACACACACTCACAAATCCCACCAATGTTAGAGAAGGTTCTTAATGCCAGTGGCATTGAAAGCATGTATGACATAACAGGCGTGGCTCTGTAAGCTGCCTTGTGTGTGAGGTGACGTAACGAGTGATGCTTCTGAGAGCTGCAGGGTGAACACACGCTGTCACAATGGCAGCTTACTAATGATGCATATAACACACACAGGAGGCACAAGCTTAAATGTGTGTGTGTGTGCGTGTGTGTGTGTGTATTAAAGAGATGTGAAAATGTGTTTGTGCTCCTTCTCCAAGCTGCCTGTAGCATCTCAGAGGAGAGTGTATGAAAGCTTGTACACATGGATCAAACTTAAAAAATTAAATAAGATGTTATTACTGAAAATTATATATATATATATGTGTGTGTGTGTGTGTGTGTGTGTGTATGTGTATGTGTGTGAGCCACACTGCAACAGTGTGGCTCACTGATGTGTTTTTAATAATGTTTAGAATTCAAATGTTACCATGAATGTGTTGCCTATTTTTATGATAGTCTTCCACTTCCATTATGGAACATGTTGTGTTCAAAGTTGAAAGTGAAAGGGAGGCACTGACTGTCCAAAATGGAAAGGGTTCATCCTCTGAGGAGCATTCCTGTGTTTAACATCTTTCATTATAACATACTTACTGCATAGTTTTAATTGCCTCCATACAGGTAGAAACTTTGAGTTGACAGTGATAGTATATGAGGGTGTAGAGATTGCCTGCCATGGACCAAAGTGTTTGTCTGACTGAGACTTACCAGTCTTACAGATGGGGCAGCAGTGGTTGGGTTCGTAGGTGGGGTTGACGCAGTGAGGGGCAGGGCAGTCTGAAATGCTGCAGTACACCTCTCTGTTGGCCTCGCAGCGACATCGCTCACACCTCGACAACTGGAACACAAAAACAATTTGAATTTCATTGACCTAAGGCTCCTACATCAGGCTATTTAAACCGTCAATAAAAAGTAATAATAATAAAAGTGTGGTTAGTTCTAAACACAACATGTAACTAGCTTTAACTAAAACCTGCTGCAAATGGATGATGATGGTGAGCCAAAACACAAAGGGCGTGGGCTATAGATCCTAAACAATGGGCTGAAAGATGCTAAAATGCACTGTGGAACTGAGGAAAAACTGCTGAGCTGTTTAATTTCCTGTGAATGTGTATACATATTTTTTTTCCCATTGTTAATATAATGATATATTCATGCAGCTTTAGTGTTTGGATTGAGAAATAACCATATTAACCACTTGCAGTATCCATAAAAAGTATTCTTTGTACATTTTAATGTTAAAACAATAAAACTTTGAGGTTTTCATGTTTTCAACCCTCCAGTGAGGGGAAAACTCACAGGCTGGATTATGCAAATCAAAGAGTTCTCACCCTAACACCTAATCCTGTGCCCTGCCTCACAGAGGGCTTCTGTCAAAATGGAGCTTTTCAGTTCACACTTTGCATATTTCTTCAGAAAACAAAATACCACAAACTGACACACACCAGTGAAGCACCATGTGCAGGCTGCTCTGTGCTCTGGACTTGATGGGTACAGGGTACATACACAGTGCACACAGTGGGAAAGGGGAGGCCCTGGGGTTAATACAGTAAGGACAATATACAAATATTCTATATTCCATAACCTATATGAACAAGATGATAATCTTCTATAAAGACGGTTGAATTTCAGATTTGGTTCATAACGTGGTCACCACACACAAGTTTACACGTGCACATCATTATTATGTCATGCAGCCAAAACATATGAGAAACAAAATACCGTCAAGTAGCTACAGAGGACTACATGAACAGCGTCTATACAAGGAGAGTCACATACTGATGGGTGATGTGCGTAAATCTCAAATGAGGCACGATCACTGAGCAGCTGCTGCTCTGAGCATCTGAAGCTTAGTGAACTTGTGAATGGGACGGGGTGGGCTGGGTGGCTGCTTCCTTCTCACCCTGAATTCCTCCAGGAGCCGGTACGTTTTGCCCCCGTAGACACAGACCCTGGCCACAGCCTCGCACACTGGACAGCACGCCTTATATCTGATCCGCGTGCACCTGGGGTGGATGCGGGGACACTTGGGTCGGACGCACACGGGACCGTCCACGGTGCACGTGCACGGACACGCCGTGGGGCTCGGGTAATAAACCTCTCCGATGCCGTAGACGAAGCCGTGGTCGTCGATGCACCACTTCCCCCGGTAGTCCCCGAACTCATAGTCCAGGTCGGTTTTGGAGGAGTATTCCGCCACCACCGCGAGTTCCGCGACGCGCCCCGGACCGTGCGGCAGCTGCAGCAGTAGCAGGGGCAGCTGGACCAGCGCGATGGGGAGACTGCTGAGCGCACAGTGCCGGTGGCTCATGGTGAACAGGTTACCCGCACCCACACCCACACTAACCGTGTGTGTATCTGTTGCGCTCCGGTGAGCTTCTCCTCCCACCGTCAGGGGCGCCAGTGACGCCCAGAGATGCGCGTCAGCGCGGACTGTCACTGAACTGCAGCTCAGTTCAGTCATTCATCCAGGACACACAGCCAGGTGTCACCCTCAGACCTATCCTGCGTTTGAGCCAAACCTGCAAGTTTGACTTCAAAAAGTGAAGTTTATTCATTTGCACAAATCCACGGACAAAGAGAAGAAGTTGGAGACGTTATGGTCTGGATGTTCAATCAATTATTAAATGTATTAAGTCAGATAAAGAAAGGATCTTAGCTGATGATAAACCAAACTGCTTTAAATACTTTATAATAAGGGTTCAAAACACAGGCTTAATATTACTTACTATTACAGTAGTACCTTGCAGGACAGAGTTTTAACCCACCTGTTCCACCCTTATTACAATGGGTGAACGGTGTGAAGGTGGCATTAAGAAAGTGGTGAGGAGAACTTACTCTTGCCCACTTTTGATATTTTTTCCTTAACATTTCAGGTCTCCAGAGGCATGTATGGGGCCCCCTGGTGGCCATAACTCCCTAAGCAGAGTCTAACTTCATCCTAAACTCCTCTTTGCCGTAAGTTCAGCTGCACGTGAAGGAAGTATTTTTTTTTGTTTTGACAGTATTTTTTTTATTTTAATCTTTTTTTTTATTTTAAAGTTGATTCTCTAATCTGTATGATATAATTTTAACACTTTTGACACCAGTTTCATATTTACTATGTAACAAACTGCATGAATTTGATTCCACACATATAAATGCATTTCTGTACACATGCATAATGTCAAGATTTCTTTTCTTTTTTGACTATAATGTATTATACTCCGTTATATATTGTATTACATGCCAGGGGCGGCTGGCTAATAGTGGGCGACAGGGCGTCGCCATCCTTGACCCACACGAAAAACATAAGAGTTTATTTTGCCATTCCAGGTCTGAAAATTATTGTCCAATCAGCAGCCTGAATATCATTGTCCAATCAGCAGCCTGAACATCATTGTCCAATCAGCAGCCTGAACACCATTGTCCAATCAGCAGCCCCATGTAAGTCTATGAGAGCGCCTTGGGCGCTTTTCAGTCTGACTGAAATGGGCCCAGGCGCTCTCATAAACGTACATGTTAATTTTTTTTTTAAGTTTTAATTAATTTGTTTTATGCTGTATACCCTGCAATGCATTTCTATGGACTCCTGGAGGGCTTGACCCAACGTGCTTTCGTCATACGCACTAATGAAGTCACGTGCGCATACGCATCGCGTTCACGTTCAGGGTCAGCATGGCTAGCATTACAACTCAGAGGAAGAACTCCATCCTGTCATTGCGGGAATTACCATTCTGTCGTCGGAGTAATGAAGATAAATTGGCTATCAAAGAATTAGGACCACCCAGTCCAAATTTAAATATCAAGCAGGTGTCTTCAAAGGCGGGGAAAGCCTACAGCCGCGGATTTTCACGGAGCTAGTATGAGCGGAAAACGTGGCTAGCAGGACGCGAAGTAGCTAACGCGCTGTTCTGCTACCCCTGGACAACCACGGGTGTCACCGACATGCATCATCTCTCGGAGAAGGTGTGGAAGCATGAAACATCGAAGATGCTTATGGACAGCTGCCTGAAACTTTGGTCTTTTGGAAGAGTTAACATCGCCAAACAGTTGGATGGGAGCTACATGATAGCTGTTTGTCGTCACAACGATGAGGTGAGTAAGAACTGCCATATTCCAGGCTGCCTTATTGACTGTCAGATTCTGTGGCGTGTTTGAGTTAGCTTTGCGAGGCAAGGATGAGATCAAGGGGTCCAGCGACCCCGGGATTTTTCGTGGACTGGTCGACTTAGTGGTGTCGCTAGATGGGGTGTTTGAGGAGCACTTACAAACAGCCTTATTGTTCTCTCTAAATGTTGAATTGTATATAGTTGTATTGTTTGCACATTTCCAGCTGAATATTACTGTATAAATTGAATATGCTATGAGATTATTTGATTTTAGGATAATTTGATTTGATATGTGGCATCTTTCTCTTAGGTGTGTTGCCATGGTTACTGTGATGATGACTGTGTATTGAGTAAATAGTAGGCTATACCAACATTGATTTCATTCATCGAAACAACTGCTGCACCTAAAATAAAATGTTGTCAGATGAAGACAGTGGGATTGTTCACTGGATTGACACTGGGATTGGTCTTTTTTCACCTTCAGAGGTATAAATGAGGCCAAACTAGTAGATGATGTATCTGTGGATGACCACAGTGGAAGTGTTTCATTGTAGAACCAAAATAATTGTACTCAAGACATTAACTATGAACTTGATGTAGCTATATAAAATATTATACAGTATGTACAATTAATGTCGGATGCTGCCATCTAGTTACTTAATATGCTAAAAAAAATAATTCATTCATGAAAATTGTATCAGAGTGAGTGTTCCGTACTTTTCTTGGTTTTTGGAAACGGCGACAGAGTGAGCGTTCTTTCTTTTAATATTCTAGTTCTCATCTTCGCCGCTCCGCTCGGCTCCGTTGCTTCAAAGTTTCAAACTTTTCAAAGTGGTGTGTTTATTTGTGTTGTGTTGTTAGCATTCTATGTTAGCAGCTACGATACGAACAAGCTAACTTACGCATTGTTTAGTGGAGTTTGTTTGCTAGCTGCATTACATTTTGCGCAGTGGACTGCTGTTTGACCGCGTGCATTTATGTGGTCACCACATTTGTGTTGCATGATTGTGCAGATATTGATTTGTGTTGGGGTTTTTTTCCTGTTGTATTTCAGTTTTACGTGCGTGTGTATTTGGATTTGTGCATGTGAACAAGAGCGCACAACCAGGCTTCAGTTATATATCCTAGTTATTTATGATTTTTTATTTACTATATCTTAATTCTATGGTGTATTGTTTATTGCACAGGAAAATACATTAAAGAAAACATAAAAGCACTAACATCAAAAAAAAAAAAAAAAGAAAAGAAAAAGTTGTCAGTTTTACTGGACCAATTCTACCTGCTGGAGTAGCAGAAAAACCTCAACACACCGACTGACTGAGAAATCACCTTTATTTGGATAGATAAGTTCAGACAGTACAAAAAAAAAGATGCAAAAAAACAGAGGAATATTACTAAAAACAGTCCAATTCAAGTAAGAAAATAGTCCTTTAAATGCATAAGTGACTGAGGTTACATTTGATGAGGGTAGCCTGTGCATTTCTCTGCTGAAAGGTTGTGGTGGTAACAGGAATATGAAGTCTAAAGGAGCAGTTCAATCAATCTACATAAATGTGATGAATACAGGAGAACGATGTAAGTCATTTTTTCCATCCACAGATTTTAAAAAGCACCTTGAAGAGAAGTCCATAATATAATCTTTGTTTTCTTACACACATTGTGGGATTTGTTCTATATTTAAATGTTAATTACCAGTTTCCTTCAGCCTGAACTCTCTGACTCAGACTAAAGTAACTGCTCTGATGTTTACAGGATGATGGTTAGTATTTACTATAGCATGCAGAATGTGGGTGCACAACTAATTCAAATGTGACCTGGAAACTGTCACTTCCAAACTGAGACGTGTTAGAAATGGATTCTGAGTTGAAGAGTAGGTAGGTTTAATACGAAAGCTGAATTAGATTACATTTGTCTAAAAGGTTCCACTAGATCTCTAAAAACACAAAGGAGAACCAACAGTAGCTGATTTGCAAATCAAACAAAAATGGTAAAGTAGAAAATTCTGAGGTTTTTAAAGTAGGGTGAATCTTTTCATGCAACGTTGCCCTTCATCATCAGAAAATCCACCCGGTGTTCAGAGAAGTCCCAAGCTAAACATGAAGTATATAATAAAACCCCTGGAGTTTGCAGCTGTGGTCTTATTTCTGAAAAATACAAGGGCTGAGATTTAAAGGTTTATACATCAGGACTGAGGAATATACAGGTATGTGTACTCAAAACATTTCAGTCACATCCAACAGTATTAAGTCTACACAGTGGGAGTCATGTACGTAACCACTTCATCCTGGTGTCTTTAATTTGTATTATAGACGAGTTAGCACTATAGAACAATGTACACATTACTACGTGACACGAGTCCCCCTCTCACAGTAGCACGGAGATGTAAAATTACAGCTGAAATGATTACTCGATTATTATCCAGCTATTCTGATAATCGATTAATCATTTCAACCACTTTAACAAGCTAAAATGTGCTCTCCTCCAGCCTCTCAAATCAAATGAAGAGCAGTTACTCTTCACATGTGTGAGGGGAGGAGTTACACGTACAGTAGGTCAGTTTAAAGGTCAGGGTTGGAGAATGCTGGGTTTCCATAGAAACGCTCACCCAACTTTTGGCACATTTGACTGTGTACTGATAACTAAGATGTCACCTTGGACTCTGGGAAGTTTGAAATCAAAATGTTTTACAGATTGAGAAACTAACTGCCACATTCTTTGATAATGAAAACTACGGTTAGCTGCAGCCCTGTGCAGAATCAGTTCTGACCTCTGCCGGCTGAGAATGTATCTGAGGTAACAGGTGGCTTTTGGACAATAAGCAGGAGCAGAGTAGTGAGAGTGACGTTAAGGATTTCAGTGAGAGTTATTGCTGACCATCTAACAGCCCTGGGGGATCTGTGTGTGGTTACTTCAGACTCTAACAGTCCATCCAGTGGCATGAACAGACGAGGAGAATGGCTTGTACGGTGCCTGGGGCACAAACTCCGATCACTCAGGGTCAGATCTTTTACTCTTTGGTGACATTTCACTTAACTCACTCAAATCACTGCTGAATCAATTTAAAGGAAACATACGCAGATTTAAGTGAAATCCTAATTTCTCCTTGTTTGGTCCAGAGGCAGGCAGAAGACAGACGATGAAAACCGTACATAGCTCTTGAGTGAAATATGTGTTTACTATTTGTTGACCTTACTAACAGACCCTCAACCATTTAGCACTTGTCATTCTCAGCATCTGTAAAGATAATAGCCACCATAACAAACCCCGCTGATGGGGAGCTGCAGCACAGGGAGGACTTCTACAGCTACCACTGTGTATCTAACACACTATTACATATCAAACTGTTGGCTGCTTTGGCTAGGGGGCAGTAATGGTGGTGGTGGTGGGGCTGGTTCTTCTGAGGCAGGGGGAGGCGGAGGTGCTGCAGACACATTAGGGTTAGCTGCACTGGAATTAGCTTCCTGGGCCGCAGGGGGGTCTGGGGCTGCTACACCAGGAGTGCTATCTGAGGGTGGGGGGGGCATGCTGTTGTTGCTGTTGCTGCCACTGCTGCTGCTGCTGTTGCCGTCGTCACTTGGGGTGATGCTGCTTGGTGTGCTGCTCTCCCTGGGAGGCTCAGGGGGAGGAGTTGCTTTGTCAGAGGCAGAAGAGGGGGGATCGGTTGGAGGAGGTGGAGTAGGATGGGGGTCTGAGGAGGGCTCTGCAGGCGCAGCTTTATCTGAGGAGGGAATAAAGGATTGAGAGAGAGAGAGAAATATATTTAATGTCTCAACACTAAAGTTTAAAGAAACTTTTAAGGATAATCCTGACATTAAAGACAAAACAGTTAGTCCAACAATCAAACAAAATGTAAAAAACATACCTGTTGCCACTGGTGGGGGCATCTCCTCCTCCTTGGTCCCTGAAGTGGGGTTAGCTGTGCTCTTAGCATTAGCACTGCTCTGCTCTGCAGCTTTGTTTCCAGCAGCTTCCTGCTGCTGTTGTTGAGCCTGCTGAGCTGCTTTCTCTGCCTGCTCGGCCGCCTCGCGCTCCCTCTCCTCCGCCCGGCGCCGGGCCGCCTCCTCTGCTGCGGCCATCTCTGCTGCGAGCTTCTCCATGTCCACCTCAACCTTCTGACTGCACAGCTGGAGACACACGAAACACCGGATTCAACAAAACTCAATTCTCCATTTACGAATGAGCCTTAAATTGTCTTCAGACTGAATGCAAAGCCAAGGCAGCCTGTGTTGTTGTTGCTGCTCACAAATTTTTGTGAATAAAATAATTTTTATAAAATTTGTAAAAAATAATTCAATGTACGCTACAAAAGTAAAAATGGTTTTCCTTTGTGATCAGGTTTGTAATATTTACTGTAGAGGTAATTATGATAAGTGAAAGCACGTTATTCCAAATGGATGTTTCGCAGTGTTGAATGCAACCTCGTCTCTGTGAATAAGTGCTGCTGTACCCGCTTGAGCTCAGTGTTGAATGAGTCAGTGGTCTCCAGGAAGCGTCTCTTCTTGTCTTGGTGGCGATCCTCGATCTGCAGAAGTTCTGCCTCCAGCTTCCTCTGAAAACAGGAAAAGGGATTAAGCACTGTGAGTGCGAGTCTTTTTAAGGTTCAGCAGTAACTGACATCAGCCTTCTCCAATACGATCAAGCTTTTTCAAAAGGGACAAAGAGGCCACTGAGCTCCTCTTGGCTCACATATTCTCCAGGCAATTCAAAGAATATGTCCTGCCAACCTACCTGGTGCACCATAAGAGACTGGACCTGCCTCTTGAGGACCTGCATGCGGGCGGTGGTGACCACCGAGCGGACGTCAGGCACCACAATCTCACTGAGGATGTCGCTGATGAGCCGGTGGTTCCTCTGGAAGCGAGCAGCTGCTGTGTGCTTCACTGAAAAGCCATCGTCATAGTCTGGGCAGAAGATAAAGAGGAGACTTAACTCACCACCTGGTTGCTTACACATGCTCTGAAAATGTCCACCCTGAAACTGCATTCAAACCATTTTAATTGTTCGAAGAAAACAACAGAGGAAAAAAAATCCAACTAAATTGTGCTTTCAGTCTATTTATATTTTAATCCCTCATTAAATGCCTATATGTAAAACTTGCCATCAGGGTCTTCAGCAGGCTGAATGCTCATGTATGGCTCGCCTTTGTCCATACGACTCTGCCTCTGCCTGCTCTCCTCCTCCATGGCGGCCTCAGCCCGGTTCTTGGCATTGATGTAGGCCAGGTAGGCTGGGGAGTTGTGGTAGGCCTTCAAAGAGTCATTGTACTCAATCTGAGGGGTGGGCAGAAAAAGAACATCATCAGCTGAGTGAGATGATACCACTACCTGTTCAACAACCACCTTGGCCAGGCTGGATTGGTGATGATTTGAACCAGGATTATTTAATTCTTTACCTCTGGCTAAAAAAAATTATACAGCGCCGTTGTCATAGAAACAAGTCCTTACACACACATATTCTTATGTGTACATATATCAAAACTCTGTTGAGTAGAGACAGTACAGACTGTGCAGGGATCAGAACTCCTCTGGCCACTCACCTTCTCGGCTTCGTACTCGTTCAGGTAGTCCTGTTTCTCCTCATCAGTCAGGTCCCTCCACATCCCTCCGATAATCTTCCCAATCTCCCACAGCTTCAGGTCTGGGTTGGATGCTTTCACTTGGTCCCATACCTTGTACGTGAACGCGAGACACAAACAAGACGTGCACAAGCAGAAGCATTGCCCCACACACAGACGCGCGCGCACACACACACACAGACGTATCATATGGTCATTACAGGTCAACGGCAGTTAACTATATAAGATCACTACAAGTAAATAAGGTAACTACGGGTCGGTGAAGGAAATAAAGGGGGAAAAGTGCAAAGGAAACTGTTCTCAATGATGCAGCTATTAGACAGAGCTATTAACTGGCACAAAGGTAAAGCGTTGTGTTGCAGAAAGGCAGAATGGAATAAAATGAAATATTTCTAAAGACAGAATCGCTGGTGCTATGTCAACATGAATGGTTTGAGTAGATTTTGTCTTTAAGCAGAATTACAGCTATGAAAGAGCAGCAGCAGCAGCAGGAAAGACCAGGCCATACAAGGAGGTAAATGAAGGTGCAGGAGCAGATCATGCTTGCACATGCTTGTTATTTCTCTTTAGTGCTGACAAACAAAGGAGGCTACTGTAAGCCAACGGGGGTAACAGAGTGGACAGTCTCCACTAGATGGTTGAGGTGGTGGTGAGGCGTCATGGCTTGGCTGTCTCCCACCCTCAAACTGCTGCACCTTTTCAGGGGATGGGAGGACAAGCAGTAAAAGCAGACACCGTGGATGGGTGTCTTACCTTCCTGCTTACCTTCCGGCTGTACCGCATGTAAGGCATCAGTGGCTTGTCTGGAGGTTTGGGAGGCTTTGGGACGGTGATGCCCGTGGAGTTCTGCAGGGAGGAGGAGAGAAAAAGGGAGAGAAAGGTGTGTGTTGTGGGCAGGACAGAGGTTCAGAGAGAGAGAGAGAGAAAGGAGAGAAAAGCAAATAAAAATGTCATAAAACATCTGCTGATTATGGTCTGATCATGGTGTACATGGACACATGACAATTCATAGCATTTTAGTGGCTCTGAAAGATTTCTTATAACCTGATTAAAGCATTAACAACGCATGCTAATCCACTTATAGGCATTATGCAGATATAAAAGCATTTTAGCTCTTGCATGGCTTGAAATAGGGCTGGGTGATACAATGACCTTGACAATTACTGCAAGAATAATCAACAACAACAACAAAAAAAAGAACCACACAAACATACGTTGTTGGAAATGTAAAGATGAGTGACCATGAAGAGAGTCAAACATCTGCACAAGATGAGGAAACTGTGGCAAAGAGAGGTCACACAACACCTGTGGTTGGGAAATGGTTCAGATTTCTGAAGCTGGATAACAAGCAGAGCGATATATTGGTAGCAAAATATGAAGGGAAGCCACCTATCAAAGATGGGACACAGTATACTGAAGGTTTTACAGCACAAGACATCATGTCAGTAACAATGGTAGAAAGTCCACAGAGACAGTTTCTCAATCACAACAAACCTTGTGATTAATATAGGATTTAATATTAAATTTAAACTATTAATGCCTGAGGGTTTTATGCCTCTGCTCTGAATGCATTTCTGCCCTCAATTAATGGTATTAAATGTATACTGTGATAATTAGCGGTATAAATCAATATAAAAAAAATTGTGATAGTATTTTGGCCGTATCACCCAGCCCTAGCTAGTAGTATTTTTTTTTTTTTTTTAGAAACTGCTAAAATGAATCAAACCGTTACAAAAGGGAATGTGGGTCTGTTTACAGGGTTGTCAAGATAAGTCTGTGTGTTTCTGTGTTAATAATGAAGTTGTCATTGAAAAGTCTAAATAAGTTGGAATTATTACCATATTGTTTGAAGTTGACACTGGAATGATCCCTTCATACCATTTTTATCATCACTTCAGAATCTCAGGATTCATTCAAAGTAATTTATTTTAAACTACTTTAACTTGTTTTAATTGTAAAATTAATCAATAATCTCAATGAGTACAACGTCTCAGCCAAAACAAAGCCATTAGCATCATGCACTGAGCCTGACAGTGGTGTATTTCACTGTATGACTGGGGAAATGATGGTGGCTGTTTTAAAAAAGAAACCGTGGAGGCTGTTAATGAGCTCCTAGTATGAAGCTGAGCAGAACGACTCCCTTCTCTCATCTAAAACCCAAATTAATGCAACCAAGTGAAGCTGTATATCCCCACACCTCCTGATTTCTGACTTAAATCTGAATCACTTTGTTACTGTCCCCACTACCCACCTGTATTAATATAAATCCACGGCCAAATTCAAATACTTAACATTTTTCCCCTCATATTTGGTTTCCATAGAACTGTTAATAAAATCACCCAAATCCATCTTTCCTGTCATTATCATCATCATCACCCCAACAGCCTCTGTATTAGCCCCACCTGATGAGCCTTTTTAACACTGCTGTCTTTCCACTTTTTCCTCATACCTGTGTATTTAGTCCATGACATTTTCTTACTTCCCCCTCCCTTTTATCTTAAGCCCCATACCCTTTTCCCTCCCTCCATCATTTCATTACCCTGCTGGAGCCTCCGGAGCTCCCTCCCAGCCGGAGGTTGTTGTAGGCCAGATGGCTGTAAGGGTTGTAGCCCACAAACCCAGGGGTGGAAGGCATTTGCTGATGGAAGACAAATGAGACAAAACACGAATGAGAAATGGCTCACAAACAAGAGGAGGAAGAGGGATAAACATAAATAAGTGAAAAGGGAGGGGAAACATGAAAATATATGTCGTTTTTTTTTTTTTTTTTTGCTTGTTTGTTTGTTTTCCATGACGTCATCATGCAAGGCAAAAAAAAGGCAACTGTGTGACAGGCTGGCATTCAGAATGAGAGCACAACATGTGAATGCTGCATGTAAATCAAGACCTCGCAACAGAAACAAAAGCTCAAAGTTACACTTGCACTTCAGCTTTACACAATGTTGTGCCCTGCTGCTGAATGTAAGTAAATGAAAAGCAACAAAAAGAGCATGTTGATTCCTAACTGTACATACGTCTACTATCATTAAAATTCTAAACTCGGAAATTAGGTGTCGAAAAAGTTTAAGTTCTTAAAGTAGATTTCAAAGAAACTTGTTCCCCAGTAGAAATAATGCACACGAGGCAAACTGACCCCTTCTGTGCAAGACCTTAAATAAGTGGCGATATGACAGGGAAAAGCAGGAGTGAGAGCGACAATGGGGAGCTGAACAACATTTGTGGCAACTTCTGTGTGTTCAGACAGAGAAGAAATTAAATGAAAGCAATATAGGAAGTGGATAAAGAGGGAGTAAGACAGCATGAAATAAAGATAAAAAGGGGACCAGAAAGAGTGTACTAACGTGTACTAACATGACCCTAAGTCCACTAAAAAGTGAAAGCTAAGACTGGTACTGAGAGCTGCACACTTACTGTTGTTGGGGCGGGGGGAGGGGGAGGAGCGTAGGATGGGCGTTCTGTGCAAGAAAGAAAAATAAGTGTTAGTCAGCTATTACATCAACCTCTTACATATAGTGTACATATTTTACAGCTCTGATTTCTTTATATTTATCTGTTTGTTTTTAGCTTCATTTAACTGCTTAACAGTGAAAACTGGGGCTGCCTCCTAAATATCAAAGATGCAAATCATCACTCATGATGCCCCAGAGTCTGACCTCATTTTTCTAGTTGAATTTAGGGTGCAGTTACTCTTCAAAAACCTTTTATAAATGTTTAATCAGACCAGCTCAAAACTCAAAACCTCTCAGTATCTCATTGATGCTCCTGTTGTCCCCACCAACTACTATCGTGCCTGAAAAAACTGATGTGCAAGGAGTGGATGTTAATGTACAATGGACTATTAAAGCAGTATCCCCCAGTACCCCATGCATGATAGGAAGAAGACTTAATGTTTTATTTAGTACTCTTTTAGACACTAAAAAAAATAAAATAAAAGGTTCAGTGGACCGGATGTTACATCTGCATTTATGATGGTCTACAGATACAAGATCCAGGGATTGAAGGATTGTTGCAATTTTGTTGATACCACTGATGCCATCTTCTCTCCTACCGTCTCCATCTTCTGTCTTCTCTGCACTGCAGTAATTTCAGTAAAAGTAACTGATGTTTAACCCAGACACCGGTGCACAAGTATAAATACTGACAAAGGCGTAGGCAGCACAGAAAGTGTCAACCGGCCTTAAGGGCTATGAATGAAGGTTTGCTATTCCCTGGTTATTACTTACAAATCTATCAAGCTTGCTGGCTGCACCATTAGGAGGAACACCACAATTAAATCACTAATTAATAAAATTTTGGCCACTACTATTAAAATGTATGTTTACTTACTCGACATAGTGGCTGCAGACTGGGTTAAGAGGAACGGGCTATTTCCATATTGGTCAACCTGGATAAGAGAACGTGAGGGAAAAAAAAGCCACATAATTAGTTCAACTACAATCACTCTGCTATTGAAATTTAGTTGTTTGGCTGGCAAAGCAGCTTAAAGAAAGCGGTAAATGACTGAAAATAACCCGCTACCGTTGGTAACCATAAATAACAACAATAACGGCTGACGGGGCCTGAAAGGCTAGCATACCCGGCCTGGCCTACTAGCCAAACCAGCTAACACAAAGAGATAATTTTCTCCAAAACAATGTTGAAGCTGATATCTAATCAATGGATTTGATATCATTTTAATTCCAAAAAATGTGCCAATCCAAAATATGCATATATACAGACCGACTGACACTTTTGAAGTATGTAACGTTTGTATGATTTTTTAATAAACCTCGCTGTTAGCTACAGTAACGGACAATACCAGCTAGCGCTAGCTCCGCACATGGAGGTAATTAGCTGCCCTTACTAGTTAAATCACTAAAAGGGAAACCAAATACACTCTAAGCGTTTTCTTCATCAGAGTTACAAAATGGTAAAAAATTATTCAGTTTCAAATAATTAGACTGGAAACAAAGGAAACATACTCACTCAGTCGTCCTTTGTTCCCTCTGTAGGGCGCTTGATCCGCCTTTTATACACAGACAGGAAGCGTAGTCTTTTCACTGCTCAGGACAGGAAGTTTTCAGAATAAAGACATACAAATACCTCAAAAAATAAAATAAAATGTCACCCTTAAATAAACAATAATCCAAAATAAGTAAATACTTAATAAGTAAAACTTTCATACAAATTATGATGTGTCTGCTGTGGTGTATATAGATATATATAGAAGGAGCTCGAGCATCAGGACACTCACAAGAAAGGTGAGAAAAAATATAGCATATCAGGTGTAAATTTCAACTTCTATAAGAAAAGCTAGATATGAAATTTGTTACAAGTCCATGGAAAAAATCTAAAGCTGCATCTTGCTGATCATTTGAATGTGACACCTGAATCCTAAAAGGTCGTTAGTTCACCTCCGTTTTTAAATGCTGCTGTCATTGCAGCACCAGTTCAAAATCTCAAAATAAAACAATTATCATGAACACTAGTCTATAGCTGACGATAGCTAATCACCTGCCAAAGTTCCCAGAATCATCCACAATGTGCTAACATCCAAAAACTGCTGCTCCCCCCTTTGCTTGAGAAGCCCCAGCCTTTGTCAGTGGGACACGGCCACACCCATGACAATGACAGAGATGATAGATGAAATCGCTGGTAGTCAACCTAGTTTCCAGAGACAATACCATACTGTGTTCACAGTAAATGACAAGATGAATGCAAACAGAAAATAAGATAACACTTCCACTTCTGTATTGTTCTATTTAAGGTCTATTTTTTAGCTTTAACTGGTCCAGGAACTGTTTGCCTTGTTTGTCCTGACAGCACGCCACTGCTTTAGACTAAAATTATATGGCCTTATCAAAAAAACAATGCAATGTAAACTCTATCGAGAAAGGCTTTGTAAAAACATAAGAAAATACTTTATAACAAAGAGACTTTGATTATTACTAATTATTTACATTTTCCATCACCTCCATGTCTCTACATCAGAAACACATTGTAGCTTTGTCCCTGTTCTGCTCTTACTGTCATGCTTTTAAATGAAAATTTTTGCTGTTCACTCTTCAGACAATATGGGCTGATGGTATATCATTACATTTGGTTGTTTAACAAGGACAGATACTTGGGCAAGACAATGTCTCTATAGTCATATCAGATATAAGGTTTTCTTCTCTGATACACAACATGAATTTAAGATTTTTTTCTGTTTCAGCACAGAAGGGAATGTAAAACTGTGCCCTCTTTATAAAGTTATGTATAAATGGAGCTGATAAATGAATAAATCATTGGTCCAGAGTATCTTCAACACTCTGTTGGTTTTCTCAGGTCTTTAAAAACACAACTTCATTTATCATATATTTCTGTTACTTCTTATTACTACCTTATATCTTAAGTTTTGTATCTCTTACTAAAGTGATATGTGTGGACGAAATGACACAGTTGTGTGCTTTTAGCATTAACAATTAGAAAAAAACATACTGGTGTGCTACAGCTGAATTTGATATATTCTCTCTGCCACTTCTGGCTGTGAATTAACAGCAAATCACACAGTATAAATTCTTTAAGAAGTAACAAAGACAACATAGTGAGGAATTGTACTTTTATCGTGACCTGAAGTACCATGGACTACACATAATGTTAATGAATATTTATTTATCTCTTCAGTTATTTATATATAATAACTGAAAAACACAAAAAGAGTTTACAGTAATAAATACATTAGTATGTCCTCTTTACAGTGCAGCCATCTGCAGTCAATATGGTAATGTAAAGTCTTGGACTAAATCATAATCACTGCAAGAACCAGAACAATTGAGAATGATAGCTTACTCAGCTCACTGTATTAAAAGCATCATAATACAGAGTCATGTCTTCAGGGATGAAGACCTCTGAGGGAACAGCTGAAAGCCCTGGTGTTAAATTGTCATTGATATACACCTCCATCAATGAAAGTGACTCTGATTAACCCCAAATGAAGTTCAGCTGTTCCTGTAGGAATCTCTCTCAATGACTATCTCACCTCTTTGGCACACTCGTCTTGTTAAGACACGAGATGCAATTGTGTGTGTCTGTGTTCATGGGTGACTCTTTGTCTAACAAACTAGTTCAGGTTAAAAAAAAAAAGTATTAGTTTGATGATAGTTTGATGGTATGTTGTTTTAACAAACAGGTTAAACCAAACAAATAGAAAGACACTGTAGTGCATAAAGTTATTTTATTTCTTTCTAGTAATATGTATAATGCAACATGCACTTGTCTTGAAGATGTCCTGATTCAGATCTCTGAGAGACACAGGAGACTCACCTTGGAGCTGTAAGGAGCAGTAAATTACACCAACACTAATCTGTCCATCACAGCTTTGATCTTACTCTTTGTGGTTCATGTGTTTACTCTATGGTTTAGTGTGTCTCGTTCCAGTTCCACTGGTTCAGTATGGAGGTTCTTCAGGAGATAGACCGTAACCGACTGGACAAAGGTTACATATTAGTGAGTGAGGGCCGAGCAGGGTTGTCGCAATGTCAAAAAGGATTATTAAAGAGGTTATGATTGGTATATTTGTGTTTTAATTGGGTCTTCAGGGCTAGAAGGTCTATGTAGAGGATCTGATTAAGTACAGCGGAGGCGCAGAGTAGTCCACCGTGCAGAGCCCCAGCCATGCCGTTACAGAATACGTCCTGACCTGCAAACACACACCAACAAACACTTAGCGGGTGTGTCAGTCTCTGCAGAATCTCGACTTACACTGTCCTGTTAGTCTGATCACCTGTTAGGTAAAGTCCGTTGATGGGTGTCTCTGGTCGTGTCATAGCAACCGTTTCAGGGGTGAAGCGCTCTAAGTTGTGTTCAGCACCGTACATCTCACCCCTTGGAGCACCCAGATAGTGGACATTTGTCAGAGGGGTGGCAGCATCCACCATCACCACCTGAACAGACAAACATGTATATACATGTAATGTAATTATAATTGTTGGCAAAAGTACATGAAGAGCAGATGATGGCTATTATAGACATCCATCTTAGTTATGGATGCATGAATAAAAATGGATGTTATAGTGTAACTAACTGTAACTAACTCTACATACAAGAACTGACATTTACCTTGTCCCGCAACTGTGGGAAGATGGTTAGTGCCCAGTCGAGCAGCTCTTGCGCCATACTGTTTTTCAGATCCAGGTAGTCCTCTCCCCTCTTGCCAAGCTTTGTCCCCTCCCATTCCTCGAACCACTCATAGCGAGCCATGGTTAGCAATGTCATACAGGACTTACCTGCAGAGATATAAGGAGCTTGTTATCTTCTTGAATGAACCCCTGGTTTGTCCATTAAAAGAGCTGATTGGGAGGTTAATTTTCATTGGTCTTGAAAAGTGCAGGAAAAATTCAGGACTGAAACATGTGCTCTGTCTGACGCTACTATGTCAGAGTTTAGATGATGATGATTGTAAATGATGGTTGCTTTGTCTTGTTCTTTTTGTGGCATGAGGAAGTTTTATGTTCATCAAACTCATCAGTTATTCCTCATCTTCAAATCCTTTACACTTTTAAAAATGAAGCCTGCTATTTATAAAATGTGAAGCATAAATTTAACCACTGTGTTGTTTGTCCAAGTATGTTTTTCGACAGACACCAAACCAACCAAAAGTTATTTGAAGTAAATTTCCATATATAATACTGTACCATAGTAGTAAAATTAACTACCTCTATACTGCAAGACATGAATAAAGCTACACCTTAATTTCTGTGTCTTCAACATGGATCCTGGATGGATGGATCTTTACCTGTGACACTGAGCTTTAGCCTCTTTAGGACCCATTTAAATGGGTTCTTGTTTTAAAATGAGACATATAGTTTTCAACCGACTGCCAGAGTTTCAGTGTTAGCAATAGCTTGCACTAACTAGCAACAGCTGATAAAATCTATTCATCACTTCCACGGACAAAATCCACAGTTGCTGACTAGAGATGAAAAGTCTATTTTTGTTCACTTCTGTGTAAAATCCAAGACCCACTGCAAATTTTGAGCTCTAATCTGCTAGAGCTGTCACTGTAAATTGCATTTGTACCACGCAGAGTTCGACTTAGCAAATAGTCAGTTGCACCATTTCATGCAGATAACAGGTGGCCAGAGAAGCACGACAAAGACCAACAGGAAACCATGTTGAAGACATGTAACATCCCACCCAAGACCTGAGAATTCACTGTTGGTGATCAGCTGGTTGCATATCTGCCAGAAAAGAATATAAAGGCTCAAGGAAGCAGAGACAGGAATCAAAGATGACAAAGAGGAGGAAGTCAGCATCAGATCTGGCAGCAAACTAACAAGTATACGTTTACATACATGTGAATGTGCATTACCTGGGTGTCTGATATTGGCTGTGGGATCTTTAGCAGATGGGAAGGTGATGAACATCATGGGAATGTTCCCTAATACCTCCTCTCTGCTCAAGGAAGAGTACCGTTCCATCCTGCACACACAGTTTTGTGTAAGCAAACACAGACGCATTGAGTTATACATTCGCTAAATCCATAAAATGCAAACTACAAAAGAACAGAGTGGTCTGTCTGTTCAAGTCAGCGGTGGACATGAAGATGAAAAGTACAAGGATACAATGAGAGGAAGGAATAAAAAGAAATATAAATAAACCTACAGCGAGTCCAGGTCGTTGTCTTTATACATCCAGAAATTGGTAGAAACAATGCCAAGCTCCTCTTTGGTCCCACCCAGACCAACAAAGACCAAGAAGGAACCCATGCCATGACGTACCATACCCAACAGTGACTGGACCTCTACACACACACACAAACACACATTACAGCAAATGAGAAAAAAAAGTTTGGTGTCTGCAGTCAAATGATGAGTCCACATACGTCACCTGGTTTGTCCTGTAGGTGCTGAGGCAGAAACTTCTCGAAGGTGTTGAAGATGCCGGCGTTGGAAATGACAACAGGTGCATGAACTTCGATCTCCTCTTGTCCTTTAAGCACGGTAACACCTGACACACACAAACACACACACACAGTGCTCATCTCTAGGAGTCACCCAGGACTGCTTGGTAGAAAGTCAACATTTTCAGAATCTGTCTCCCCCCTCCCTTTCTCACCGTAGGCCTTCCCCTGCTGGTTGACCAGGATGCGTTGTACAGGAGCCCTGACCAGCACATCACCGCCTGACTGCTGAATGACCGGGATGATGTGAAAGGCGAACTCACTGGCGCCCCCTCGCGGGTAGTATGCACCCCGTTTGTAGTGGTGAAGAAGGAGAGCGTTGATGAGGAAGCTGGACTCTTTAGGAGGGACACCTGTGAGACAATTGCATAATAAAGAGCACTGCAGAAGGCTTAGACTCTGTATGTGATCTGTATCATTGCATGTGTATGTATGTATGTATGTATGTGTCCAGCACCATAGAACAGGTAGGCAGATAGAGCCTGCAGGTCCTTGTTCTGTGTGAGGCGGGACATTACTTCTGAATGGTTGGTTGTTGCCAGGCGGAACACTGAAGATATGCGATCTAACAGGCCAGTACGAACCAGGAAGTTAACCAGCCAATATGGTATGATCTTCAAGGTGGCGATCAGTGGTGTCCGCCGTGAGGCGAGCTGAAAAAGGAGCGTGTTAATAAATCAGAATCAAGACACTTTACTTTTAAAGCACCTTTATATTTCCCCTCAGCTCTTCTTCCTCTTTTCATTCATATTTACATTGTGCCCATAATGATCTCCCTCTCTCTCTACCTTAATCAGTCTCATGAACTCATCAATGGCCTCCTCCTCTCCTGGAAACTGCTTCTTCAGGCTTGCTGCCATCTCAGTCTTCCCTGCATGGATGTGGTACTCCCTGAGAATGACAGAGAAGTAAGGTAGAAGTGTCGTTCATGGTTTAGTTTTGTTGTTCATTTATTATGTAATTGGGGTAAAAACAAAGTTAAAAAGAACAAAAGAATGAAACTGTACAATACTGTAACGAGTAACAAGACTTGCCCTACCTGCGCTTGTCAGACTGACCCAGGATCAGCGTGTCAAAGTGCTGCTCCAAACGTGCAAACAGCAGCTGACCCTCTGTAATCTGATCCAGAGCAACCCTCAGCAGGCTGTTCTCATGAAGCTGGCCCAGGTAATGGATACCTGGTGGTGGCAGTGGCAGAGGGAGTTAAATCAACTTCATTTATTTAGTGCTTCAAACATATTAAATATGAAATAACTTTGTCCCAGAATGTTGTTTCAGAATACAGAAAAGAAACTGTTGTGATCACCTGACATGTCACTCTGACAGGAGATAAACTATTAGTCCTGGTCTTGAAATATGACTTACCCTTGATTTTTAACGTATTGCTCCAAATTCGGTTTAACTTTTGTTAACAGCCTAATCATCTAATATTATACAACCCTCACTTGTTGTATAATATTAAATAATAAAAAATTGTCTTATATTCAGGCCAATTACGCAAAAGTTCTATATTTAAGAGCATGAGACCACTCCAGTCCAACTTTGTTGGACAGCATTAGCCAGCTCAGTGAACAAGACGGGAGTGGGAGAACATAGTGTGCCACTGTCCTCCAAAGCAGGCATCGCAGTTATGGTTCATTATGCTCGGATATATCTCACCACAGCTGTTTTAAGTTCAGTTTTCTCCTCTTTCCTAATAGTGCTTTGAGGAATGAGCCGAAATGCGCTGAATTTTTTGTGTGTGTTCTTTCATATGCTTTGGTATCTTACCCACATCAAACTCAAATCCTTTATTCTGGAAGGTGTGTGTGCAGCCTCCGGCCTGATCATGTTGCTCCAGAACTACAACTCTCTTCCCGGCTTTGGACAAAAGTGCCGCTGCTGTCAAACCTCCCACACCACTGCCGATCACCACCGCATCCAGAGCAGGGGGAACGCGATCTGTACGAAAACCTGTAAGGAGATACACATTATATTTTACAGTTAGACTGGTGGAAGGTTTTAGGCTTTATTTATTTATTTTATTTATTTATTTTTGTTTTATAGTTTTTTGTTTGCAGTGTAACATAAGAAGAAATCTTCATGTCTGACAAATGTTTCATTTCAACTGTGCGTTTTGTCTCTGTGTTGTCTTATGAGTCTGTGCTGACCGTGCACTTGTATGTGGCACAGTAAATAACTGTCTAACTAACATTATTTGGTTGAAAACCCTTTAGCCGAATGGATGCTAACTAATGTGTATCTTTACCACAATCCAACCTCATGTATAAGTAAAAAAAGGTTACATCCTACTTCCATCCACATCATCAGCTTATCGGATGGATTACCAGTTCTCTCACTCTCAGAACTCAGACAGTAGTTGTAAATGGTCCAGTAGAATTGGTGGCTCACCGTGGAGTTGTGTCCCTTCTCCTTCATTTTGATCTCAACTACACACCTGTAAAGTTTGGTGACTGCATCTGGCATGGTGGTCACGGTAACAAAATCTGTCCACAGACAGACATATAAGCACCTGCCAGAGTATTCCGAACCATTTCTGTGGTTCCTGCTACAGTTGGTGTCTCCTGGACCACACTCTGCCATGATGATACCAGCCATGCTGCTGTGTATGGTAACCATCACTACATTGTAAAATTTGCTGTCAGCAGTGTTATTATGAATCTTAGCTCTGCTGCTAGCTCTGTCACAGGGACCCACAATGCAAGAATCTGTGGACAGGTGTTTTTTTTAGATTAAATGCACCCGAAACACACAGACAGAATCCAGCAGTCATCCATGGTTGTATGTGTTGAAATCTCCCAGACATACAGATACATGGGAACTGTGTTTAATGACAGATTGAGATTTAGTGAACAGTTACAGATGTGACAGTGTCACAGTGTGACACTGCTGCCCACGTAAACTGGAGTAGATCAGAGAATATTAACGCTTCATTCCTCTTCTATCAGAAGCATTTTAACTTCTTCACTCGTTTGCTTCCCTTTGTGAAAAGGACATGAACTGATGGCACGATGTTGTTGACCTCAGCTCTAAGATCTTTAGTACACCTTAATAATCAAAAGTCCTCAGAAAGGCTGGCCGGCTATGGACGGGCCACTGTCTCTTTTGAATATTTCTAACTATATTCTAATATTTTTTATTATATTTTTTATATATATTATATATTTTTTGTGTAAATGGATTGTTTACTTTTGTTTGCCCTTTGAGGATGAATTATGTATTTTGAACTGAAAAAAAAAAATCAAGATACACAAGATTCAAGACTGTTTGTATCAGATACATAATGGTATTTTTCAGACATAACATCTAACATCTTTTTATTTACCTCTCTTCAGCCTGTCGTCCCTCTGTTTGCTGTCGGTGACCAAGGCTCCTGGTGGCCTCAGGCACTTCTCGCTGAACACCTTGTAGCGCTGTCGGGTGGTCAGGAAGAAGATGACGACTGCCGCCAGCAGCACACAGCTCAGTGAACCCAACAGCCACCACCACATAGCAGCGGAGAGCTTTGTGCCTACAACACTGAAGTGGAAAGAACAGAGCGGAGAGGAGAGGAAGAAACGGCAGGAAGAAGTGAGTAAGACCAGAGGAGAGAAAGCTATCCTCTCTGCAGAGGAGGAGAAGCTCAAAATGAGAGGAGGAGAGAAGGACAGGGAGGATAGATGGTTACTGGGGTAAAGAGGAACAAAAAGGGCATACAACACGTGGCAATTTTAAAATTCTGGCTCCATAAAGATCAGCAGAGCTGATTACACATTCTCCACGCCAAGGTCATGAGACTGGCAGAGAAGACAGAGCTGGTTGTTTATCATTTCATCAGACTCCATTCATTTTTCTGACACCGATTTGTTTGCCCATTACTGAACTGCCTTAGGACGAGTGTTTTCATAAAAATCTTACTGTACAGCTGAAATCCTAACCGTTCCACAGCAGGATGTTTTCAGAACTGAGACAGGAACATGTATGTGTTAGTAAAGGTTTATGATCATTTCAATCCCAGCAGCCACCAGGGTGACTCCATCAAACTTTCCATCCAGTGCGGCTGCATGCTAAGAAATACTGAATGGATTTGTCACACTGCACAGCCATGGAAAGAACTGAGTGGGCAAAGGAGTCATACATTCTGAACAAAACAATATGATCACTTTTACGACTCGTGTAAACAAAATCTAAATATGGAAATATGTGAACCTTGAATACAACTTTAAAGTGCAATCCATGAAGTATTTGAGAACCACTTCACTGCAGTCCAGCAGAGGCTGATGGGCGTGTCATTAGTTGTACACGTATTTTGTCATAAACCAAAGTACTGGACAAATTCAGATTTCGATGTGCTATGATGAAGGCAGTGGATGAAAAGTCATAGGATCATCAAAGTTGTTACAATCCATCCTGACTTGTATAGGTGTTGTTGGAGATGTGACAAAGCTGTGGTTGGTCCTGGCCAGCAATATGGCTTTGTTGAGGTTGAAAGGTCAGCGATGACGTTTCTCTGTGTGTGTGGATCGGGTGTGTCAGAGGCACCTCTGGCTGGGTCTCTCCACCCTTGAAGGAGCATGAACACTGAAAGCTCCTGAATCCGTAACTCTTCATTGAGAATCATTCTTGTGATTCCTCAGATGTGATGTGATAAAGGCACTGAACGAAAAGTGTAGTGATTGGACCAGGTCTCTTTCACTCTAAATCTCATAACTGTGGACTTCCTGGGAGCTTGAATATATGTGTAACCTAATATTTACAGTGGTTACGGAAAGTATTCAGACCCCCTTAAATTTTTCACTCTTTGTTATATTGCAGCCATTTGCTAAAATCTTTTTATTTTGCAGATTTATTAAAAAAGAAAAACTGAAATATCACACGGCCATAAGTATTCAGACCCTTTGCTGTGACCCTCATATATTTAACTTGGGTACTGTCCATTTCTTCTGATCATCCTTGAGATGGTTCTACACCTTCATTGGAGTCCAGCTGTGTTTGATTCTACTGATTGGACTTGATTAGGAAGGCCACACACCTGTCTATATCAGACCTTACAGCTCACAGTGCATGTCAGAGCAAATGAGAATCATGAGGTCAAAGGAACTGCCTGAAGAGCTCAGAGACAGAATTGTGGCAAGGCACAGATCTGGCCAAGGTTACAAAAAAAATTTCTGCTGCACTTAAGGTTCCTAAGAGCACAGTGGCCTCCATAATCCTTAAATGGAAGACGTTTGGGACGACCAGAACCCTTCCTAGCATGGTGGTGGCAGCATCATGCTGCAGGGACAGGACGACTGGTTGCAATCGAAGGAAAGATGAATGCAGCCAAGTACAGGGATATCCTGGACGAAAACCGTCTCCAGAGTGCTCAGGACCTCAGACTGGGCCGAAGGTTCACCTTCCAACAAGACAATGACCCTAAGCACACAGCTAAAATAATGAAGGAGTGGCTTCAGGACAACTCCGTGACTGTTCTTGAATGGCCCAGCCAGAGCCCTGACTTAAACCCAATTGAGCATCTCTGGAGAGACCTGAAAATGGCTGTCCACCAACGTTCACCATCCAACCTGACAGAACTGGAGAGGATCTGCAAGGAGGAATGGCAGAGGATCCCCAAATCCAGGTGTGAAAAACTTGTTGCATCATTCCCAAAAAGACTCATGGCTGTATTAGCTCAAAAGGGTGTTTCTACTAAATACTGAGCAAAGGGTCTGAATACTTACGGCCGTGTGATGTTTTAGTTTTTCTTCTTTAATAAATCTGCAAAAATGTCAACAATTTAATGTTTCTCTGTCAATATGGGGTGCTGTGTGTACATTAATGAGGGAAAAAAAATGAACTTAAATGATTTTAGCAAATGGCTGCAATATAACAGAGTGAAAAATTTAAGGGGGTGTGAATACTTTCCGTACCCACTGTGTAAGCCATGTACCTAAAATAACCCAATAATATAACAGAATAAGAATAAGTGAGTAAATCTAAACTAAGTCTAAATAAAACCTGCTCAGCTGTTAACATGTATAACAGTGTGATGCTATATTGTGAAAAGAGAAATTCTGTTTACAGGGGGAAAAAAAATACAAAAAAAATCCCAGTTATTTCAAACAAATCAATAATTTATTCAGTATCGACAGAAGCATCAACAACATCTGAGTCTACAATCATCAGTTCTACAACAAAATTACAAGGATCAAGCTCGATTCGTGTGTCCATTTTTAGAATAGAGATAGAGATTTTGTCCTTTTTCTCTGAGGAAAAGCTGCTAACATGTGCAGAGAACATGTGGCGTCATCTTGGCTGTGATGTTAAAAACTCTGAATCTGAAAAAAGCAGCAGCATTTTCTTTTTTATTTATTGTTGATCACTGAGTTTCATTCCCAAATTAGACATCTGAAACCACTGTAAACTACATTTACAGTGTGTCTGACAGGACTAAGGTTCAGAGGGAAGCTTTCGGAAGTATGTAAAAATATTGTAGATTATCTCATTGGCTTGGGCTGGGAGACAGAATTTACGAAAGTGTTACAGGGGAGTTTGAAAGACATGGGCTTTATTTAGGTTTTTTGGTGCTTGACCCATCCTAGCTACTAAAAGTCAAGAATATTATTTTCTTAATTTGTCTGTTGTGCATCCCCAAACATTATGGGAGTGCAATGACAAATCACTGGAGTACCCCTTTTTGTTTGTTATGTAGCATTTAGGAATGAAACCCTTCAATAGTACATATTTAGTACATACACAGTAAACATATGTACAGTAAACCTATAAGTCATGCTACTTACTGTTTCATTTATTCATATATATAAAACACATATTTGCCAGTGAGCCATGTTGAACTGAATAAAAGCCAAGCCAGATTACTTCAGAGTTATGGTTGTAGTTAAATGTATATCATTAACTGAAGGTACAGTGAGAAAAATGGCTTTATTGCATTAATGAGATTTCATAGAAAAAGGACACAGTGAGCTTTTGGAATGTCCTCGAGGGAGCAACAAACGAGGTGTCGCTCTGAACACCAAACACTCCAGAGATCCAAATATAGCTGCCAGACAAAAATCAGCTTAAGCCACTTTTAAAAACTAGAGCACAGACTGAGTGACTAATAAGTGCCTCCTCTAACAGGGCTGACTAACTCGATGGGAGTGTCAGTTATTTGTTAGCACTTGTATTTGATAAACACCAATTTTGGCCATTTGTCGCTAAACGATTCATCGTACATCAAAACTATTCAGTAGCTGCCACGATCAAAGATCTAAGTACAAACAAGCTGCTCAGGGAGCTTTTTGGGGTTGGCACCATGGGACAGTGTTACGTGTACGGTGGCCTGAGAGTGCACGACACAACATTAGAAAAGCAAAAGACAAAGAATTCTGAAATGCTTCAGCTGTTGTGTTGTTCACTCGAAGGCCGCTGTGTACATGTCTTTACTGACATTCTGAAGGTTGTCACCAAAGTGTCACACACTGTAAATACTAGGCAAGAACCTCATACCTACTATATCAGTATCTATAATATCATTGTGCATCTAGATGCTATCTACAAACTGTGTACAACTGAGTTCATAAATAAAACAAAGAGGTTCATTTTAAATTATATAGACTACAAAATAAAAAGTGCAAAGTAGGAATAACACTATGTGCTGAACAGAATGATCCATTCTTATGTAATACAATGTGGAATGTTGTAATAAAATCGAGATTCTGTACAGTGTTTAAACCATCTAAACCATACTGGGCGTCCTCAGATCTTGCGTAACACTTGCTGTGTTCATGATCTGAAGCTGGGAACTGATTCTATTTTCAGCTAATACATCTGACTGATTTTCCACATCTAATAAGTGGTTTTGTTTCAACATGTTGTTTGATTGCTTCATGATGGCCGACTGTCTGACTGTCTGTCTGACTGACTGACTGACGGATGGTGTGATTGGCTGAGTGCTCTAGCACCAGTAAAATAACAGGGATACTGGTGGAGGGCAAACACCCTTTCTCGTTTTTTTTCTGCTTTCTCTCAAAATTAATCTGCACGTCTTTGTGAAATATTTAGCTTCAGAAGCTCGGTGATGTAGTGACTTTGCCCGCAAGTATGTAGCTGACACATTAAGGTAACTGCTGTAGCTGGCTAGATAACCACAAACGCATTAGCTGACCCTCACAATGGCTGCTGGAAATTCTTCCTTATTTTCTGTCGTCTTATTTCCCCTGACATTTTGTTTGAAAGTAAAGTTCTCTGAGCTAACGAGCTTGATAACAGTTCACGAACTCATTAGCTCAGTTCGGTCACTAACAGGACAATGTCTTCAAGCAGTTTATTCAAAAGGCATGTTTGTCCCATTGACTCCTGTCTCAGTTGTCTTTTGTAAAGCAGTTTATACTTCAACAGAGGAGGGCTGTTCTATTTTGGACTCTCCTTTTTGGACTTTCCGTCCCCTCAAAGGTCCAGACTGTCGAAACCACTTACCATTGATCTATGGTGCAGATTTGTGGTTGAGAGCAAATAAAGTGTGCCTGTTAACTTTGCTCCCATGAGAGAATCAACTAATCACCAGGGTTCCACTGAAATGAATTGAATTCCCTGCTAAAATTTCACCATTTTAAATGGTCTGGTGTGACCAGACCTCAAGGCGGTAACATTTCTGATCCTTTAAAACAAGGAGGCACAGTCTATGCTAAAGCAGTACAGTTAAAAAGTACATCACAGGGAAAAAAGCAAATGGCTATGGAAATTAAAAAGAGGACTTTCACTCACTTACTTGGCCTGGTTGTCAGATGCGATAACAGAACCAATCTCCCCAGATGGACCCCCAAGATGGTTTTAGATGTGTCTTTCTTTATCTACTGTAATGGCAAGTGAATTTAATATATTAATGTGCATATTGTAGGCCTTCTTGTCTTTTCACCACCTCTATGTGCCCGTGAGTGTGTGAGTAACTATTAAATAATAAACAAGACCAAGAAAGGCAACCTACACTGGCAGGGAACAGAAGGACCGTGAGGTCTGCTCAGCATTGTCAGCTCTCAATCACGCTTCATTATAACACTATCCAATAAATTCTAATGTGACATGACAACAGAAGTGTTGTCATGTGTTGGATTTACTGGATATTACTTGAAGTCAGTGCTGCTCACAACAGAAAAGGTTAGTGAAATAACGTATAAATGACAATAACAAAAATGGCTTCCCTTTTTCATTTTTTTCATTTCCTGTTTTAAGGTATCTGTTTGGTCTCTTGTAAACTTATAAGGTCTGATATTTTCCTTCGTTTCCAGGTTAAGTGTTCTGTCAGATACCACCCTTCATAGCTCGTAGATGAAGTGTAACCATCAGTAGTGTTCACTCGCATGAAATGTAAACAATGACGGTCGGCTGATGATCATCAGTAATGGCACAAATAATTTAGAAACGTACAAAAATCTTTGCTCTGAAATCCATGCCACACTTGTGCACACACACACACACAGACTCGCAGACACGCACTCGCACACACAGTCCTTGATGTGTCCAGGTAAAATCTGTGAATTTCTGACATTCAGGGTTTCATTCATTCTGTTCCACACCTTTTTTTCTAGTCCTTCCTTCCAGTCCTGAAAAATATAATCCTGTGTAATAATGGATGTCTGAGTCACACTTTCAAGAAAATATTCTGTATTTTATCCTGCAAAGCTGTTACTGTAGTACGAAAAAAGCTTTCTGGTGCTAAGCTACTGCTAATGGCAGAAAACCTAAATAACAACATCCATTATTTACACAGTGGTATATTTTCAGTGCCTTTGTTTTCTTTCTTGTTCCTTACTTTCCTTCCCTCCTTTGTCCTCCACGGCCTCTTTCTAGAACACCCAGGTGACAGGGACCCATTGGGGGTTTTTAGAAACCGTTTCCAGGGCGGCTTTGACAGTGCGGTAGGTCTCGTCCAGGTTGTCGTTAACGATGCTGAGATCAAAGTAGTGACCATAGGCCGTCTGGATTTTATCACTCTCGTTGCACGTCCTCCTCAGTTCTTCATCCTGAGGCAGAAAAAACATGAGTTTTTTATTCTTATTGGACTCTCACAGCTCCTCTTCTGTGTCCAGTTTATACCCAGTTCTACATAGCCTTCTGAGCTGAGTTTGATCATACAGTTAGTGTTTCTTACCGTCAGTGTCTTAGCAACCACCCCTGCATCTACAGCGGAGTGGTTCAATGCCTTGAGCACCTCGAAGTCTGGAGACTGGAGGAACACCACGTAGGGCAGGAACTCAGAGGTCCTCAGGACTTTGAGAGACTAGAATGTAAGAGGAAAACACAAAGCTGTTAAAAGCCTTGAGGGTTTCTTAGAGAGTTCTAACAGCTGGGTTTGGGTCAGCTAAGTGGCTGTAGGTTTCTGAGTGGTGACACCAAATGTCTTTGTATATATAAAAACGAGTGATGATATCATGCAGTGTAATAGCGTGTATATACAGAGAACCAGCACAAAACTGACTGTGTTTATGTTGGTGTGTGTGTGCGTACCTGAGGGTTGGCATCCAGTATGCAGATGCGGCCTGCCTCGACCACCTCATGTATGGAGTCGATCTTGATTCCATAGAGGTTGCCGTCGTACTCTCCGTGTTCAAGATAGCGCCCGTTCTTGATGTCGGTCTCCATCTTGCTGCGGCTGGTGAAGGCGTACATCCGACTTTCCCGTTCCCCCTTTTTGGGCTTTCTGGAGGTATCTGGATAAACACAAAACACATGAATTCCCCTTTTGTTTTTGTTTTTTCTGCCAGGTCTGTGATCAAAAGGGGAGTTAGAGATGCTACAAGAAGAGCCCAGCCAGCACAGACAGAGGAAGGACATCACCTTCATCAAGGGAGGGAGCCAGGCCTTTCTCAACCAAAAGACCGAAGAGTAGCTGTATCTGAAAGGTTTGATGCTCAATTAAAGTTTTTTTTTTTTTTTTTTTTTTTAAATCTACCAAAGTCTGAAAGGACTTTTCTTGGAAATTCTCTCTGGTATGAAGTTATGACGCATTTTGTATTTTCCAGTTATTATGGATTGTAAAACTGTCAGAACAGTAAAAAAAAAAAACACAAAAAAAAAACACCCATGTCGTACATGGAATAGTGGTGCCAAAGAGCTGTGGATCCCTCAGCAGGAGCTTGTTCTTCAGTGTCCGCCTCCCAACGCCCTGGGCACCGATCAAAATCAGGGTTTTCCTCTTGAAAGGCGGGACCTTGGCCACCTCCTCGTACAGCAATATCTCATGTCTGTCAAACTCTGAGAGAGGAAGAAAGACGGGAAGGGTTAAAATAAAGGTAGAGGAAAGAACATAGATGAAAGAATAAGATGATACAACCTCAGTACAGGGCTCTGCAGGTAAAATGTTAGTTTTGTTACCTGCGTTTTTGGTGGTCACATACATCATTTTCTTCTTCTTCTTCCCTCCAACACCAGTGCAAAGATTTCCTGTCACAGAAAAACAGCTTCACGTTAGCTGCTGCAGAGCAGTCTTCCTGCACTAGCTGATTCATTCAGACTTAACAGTTACTTTACTGTGGCTTCTCAGATTATTTTAAGAGAGCAGAGCCTTTTCTGACTAATTTTCTATAAGGGGTCATTTGCTTGAAGCTACCAACAAAAAAATGTACACCTGGTCTTCCACCACCAGGTGGCAGTGTAAAGCAGCAAAAAGACTGATAGGAACTGTCAGTCATCAGTGTCTTCTCTTTCTTTTCATTATTCATAATTTCCCGTTACCTGTTGGTGCCAGTTCCACATCTCTCTTGACAAAAGCTTTCCTTTTCTCCTCCAGCATCTGACTGGGGATCAGCCCCGTGCTGCCACCCTCCACATGACGGGCCTGTACAACACACACAGAGAAAGTATAGGTTAGTAACAAAAACAAACACCCATGTGGAGTGTTAGGATTTTAATCTTGAAAAAATCTGAATTTGAGCAGCTTTTTGCCTTCAATATAATCAACCAGGCAACACAAAATGAAGTGAAAATGTATGCACGCATTCATTATGTACACATGCTGTTTCTGTACTCCACCTGCCACCAGTTGACATCGTCCTGGTTGACTATCTGCAGGATGTCCCCCGTCTCAAACCTTAAGCCTGCCTCCTTACAGGGAATTAGGTTGTCACTGGCCGGGTCATAGTCATAGTGACACTTAAAGAACACCTGCAGAAACACAATCTTTATCTCAGTTTGCCCTCTTGTGTCCTCACTGAGGCATCTGACATTCTATGAGTTTTGCAATTTGGATTCCCACACATAAAGAACAAGCACAAACAATCTAGCAGTGACCTGGAAACTTATGACCTGGAGTGTGAGTGTGTGAGTTTACTCTGTGTGTGGTGCTGTTTAATATGTGTCACCTGTCTTGGTGGTATGGCTTCATGGTAGCTGGGCAGTATCTTCAGAACCACACTACCACTGGCTGCTTGAAGCTCCTCCTGCAGCACCCTGGGGTCCCGACCCACCTCTCGCCCATTCACCTGCCAGCACGGTGGACAAAAGAGTTCCAATGTACATGTACTGCAATGTATCTGTGCAAATGGCAAAATAAACTTTATTCTATTCTGTTCTGTTCTCTCTGCATAGGGCAGAATAAGGCACATGGCCAGCTGCCTCTCAACTGTTATGGACGGACAGGAAGATTGGAGCGTCTTCACAGAGTCCGGGATCATAGTTATGGTAAATGACATTAAAGGAATAGTTTGACATTTTGGAAAAATGCACTCATTCACATCCTTGCAGTCCTTGTGCTTAACTATTTATTGGCATCAGTTTTTTGCTTGTTGCCTGGCAACCTTGCAGTGATGCCAGCGTCTTAGCATGGAAGACACAAGTTAATGCGTGTTAATTAGTGATCTTTAGAGGTGCTGATGGGGTGGTTTTATTGCCTTAAGCCAGGCTAGCTGTTTCCTCCTATTTCCAGTCTTTATGCTAAGCTTAGCTAACCATCTGCTGTCTGTTGCTTCATCTTTATCATACAGATATGGCGTTTTTTTTTTTTCCATGTAATGCTCGGCGAGAAAGCAAGAACTGTTTCCCAACAGGAATTCCGAGGTGCCACTGCTCATAAGCCAAAAGAATAGATTATTAAAGTACTTACTTAGTGGCCTACCGTACCTCTTTGATGATATCTCCGACATGCAGCAGTCCTTGCTGGTCTATCATGCCTCCATGGAGGATGCGGGCTATCACCAGCTCACCTCCCTCCACTTTGAACGTCACCCCCTGAAACACAATGAATGGATGCATGTAATTAATTATTGTATAATTAATTAGTATTATAACTATTTCCAACTATTTCTATAATAACTGTTTCTATGAGCCGCCCGGTTAGGTCAGTTGGTAGAGCACGAGACTCAATCTCTTGGGGTCGGGGGTTTGAAACCCACTCCGGACGGCATCACCTCCCATGGGCTCACCACCTGTGGGAGGTGCCGTAGGACTATGGTGCATTGTGGATTGGGCAGCAGTCGCCCCCGCAACTGATGACATGACTGACATGACATGTTTCTATGATTAATGATAATAGAATCAGCAACTACAGTAGTAACAGTAAACTACACACTCTACTGTTGTGGAGTGTTTCACTAAAAAGGAATGAGGGCTCAGTTTTTTTTTTTGTTTTTTTTTTTAAATGAACTTTACTGTTACCTACCAGATGCTCCCCTGCCACTTTGCGTATGCCCACCATGCGGATTGCGTCAGGTGGCGGGTGCGGGTTGGGCGTGTGGCTGTCCTCTGGTTCATGATCCACAAAGTCACCTGGGCTAGGGGGTGGGCTATCACACACCTGGGACGCCACTGAATCATGAGTCTCCAGTAACGACTGACAAAAAAAACCCAAAAACCACAAAACATGAAAATACTATATGTCTACTTCCCTTTTTAATGAGCTGTGTGAGGATGAACCTGTATCCAAAGGTTCATAAAACCTCCTTATTGTCAGACTCAGAGAGGAAACCAAGATGAAGTCACGGTTTGTTAACACAAATTTAGACACTGCACTAAAGCTCTGATGTGATGGATTGCACACCTGGAAATGAGGCTGTGTGAGGATGCGGGCGAGCTCAGCTGCAGTGTCGGAGCGGTGTGTGAAGGGGTCCAGATCCCTGAGGATCTCCTGCAGGAGCTCCACGTTGTTCTCCCTCACCGGTGACAGACGTGGCTCTTTCAGGCTCTCATCTTGCTCCTAACACGGACACACATAAGAAGTTATGTTAAACACTAATACACACAGACACAACAGCATGATAGAGATGTGCCTACACACACATGCCCACAAACACACACATACACAAAGTTCTGTGGTTTTTGTGTTGTATTATACTGTTTGTGTGCATGTGCGTGTCCCACACCAGAGGGCTCTCCATGATGCCTTTGAGGTAGATGAGGTCTAGGTCATTGGCCGTGGTGGAGCTGGTCGTGCTGTCGCTCATCACGTCCAACACGTGGGGCACTGTAACACAAATCAAACACACACAGAAAGAAGGCGTCAGGGGGGACAATAAAAGAAACACAGTGTCAAATGAGACAGAGACCTTTTAGCTGTGACTGCAGGGCTGCTGTGAAATGCTTTTTCATGTCCTTGTACAGCAAAAGTTTAATTTATCCACCCCTTCAATAATATTCATGTCAAACAACATTGAAATTGTACTTAAGTCATAGTCCTGTGTTTACATACTGAAGAGTCCATTTTAAGGAGAAACATGAATAAAGAAAACATAGTGAATAAGTCACATGGGGAAAGAAGCTAATGAGGAGAAAGGTGTCTGGTCTCACCAGGCTCTGTCCTGGTGGAGGCCACAGGCATGGTAGAGCCTCAGTCAATCTGAGAGAGAGAGAGAGAGAGATGAAAATGGAGAGTGGAGAAAATAATCCATCTTTTACAATGAGTCCCCCCCCCCAAAACAAACAGAAGCAAAGTGAAGTTTTTAGTGTTAGCAGCTGTGGTGATACTATAGAAACACACGTTTTCACCTTGTAGTAGAAAATGCTTATTTGTTTTCTTGCTGAGAGAAAGGATATGAAACACTGGCCCTTTCCTGAACTGTAGAGGTGCCCTTAAGCTAGACACTTTACCCTCACAATGCTCCAGTGCAGATACAGAACCACCTATGGGAAGTTTAAGGCTGTGGCTTGCAAAAAAAAAATTCCAGTGTGGAAGGAAACAGAATTTAGCCAAAGGACTGTGCAAGCAAATTAAAGGGACAGTTCAGCATTTTTTGGAAATACGCTTATTTGCTTTCTTGCCGAGAGTTGTATTAGCACTTTTTACAGAAATCATCGATCATTTCTCACCACAACATAGGACAACACACACACACACACATACCACACACACCGCAAAAGAGGGGCGGAGCTCCAGCAATTGTTCTAGAATTGAGCATCCATACCAAAACAGAGTTGGCAGAGATAAAGAAGTAGATTGGAAGAGAGGGAGAAAGAGAGGGAGAGAGAAGGTGGGGCATGTGGGCGTAACTAATCTATACATCGCCATGACAACAGGCACAATACAATGGCAATCTGGATAGAGAGAGAGAGATGAACAAAGAGGCACACACTCCCTTTAACTATATATAAGATCCCTTCTACCTCTGCAACTATCACTGAGTGTTGTTATAACAAAGCTGCTGCTACAACTCATGGCTGCCATGGAAACCCACCCTCCTTCAGTTTTGCCTTCACACATACAGACACACACATGCATCTCAGTTAACGCTCGAGTAGGGATTACACAACACCTCACGCAAGAGCAGGAAAGAGTGGAAGAGAAGATGACGTAGAGAGAAAAGCTGTAAAGACTTACACATGCTCAGAGGAGGAGAGGATGGAGGCGTGCCCGCGTGTAAATCAGAATATCTGAGAAATGGGATTTACATTCTTATCACCCACTGTTATTTATCTTCCACGCAGATTTTATGCAGGCTGACAGAAAATATGAAGGGGAAACACGATAAGATGCTAATTCTGGGTACAAATCCAAACCAGCAGTAGACAGATAAGAAAAAAAAGTTGTCTTTTCAGGACATTTTCAAAGAGATGTAGCCTGATGCAGGACAGCAGTCTGAGTGATGGGGGTAATGGAGTAGAAGTATAAAGTATGGTACACTTTCATTTGATTTCCATAATAACTGTTTTCCTGTGGACAGTGGCTTTTTCACTGATAACAGCTGACGTGAACCCAAATAAATAAACAAATAAGCAAATCGCTGTAGACGAAAGACTAGCCTCAGAACGGCTTGCTCAGCTGCTGTTGACCTGAACAATAAAAACAGCACACACAACATATACACACATTAATTACTGATCTCACACCGCTGTGCTCCATCTGCCACCCTCTTCCTCTTTCCCTCCTCCTCATCTCCCCTTTCTGTTTTTGCTCTCCTTTCTTTCTCCCACATTGCCCCATCCTCTCTCCTCTCTCTCTCTCTCTCTCTCTCTCTATGCTTCCCCTTGCTCACAGCCCCCCAGTGTTCCTTCCTTCCCCTCCTCTACATCTCCTGACATCCTCCCCTCCCTTAGCCCACACCCACCTCTTACTGCCCCCCCATCCCCCTCCGTCGCTGTCCCATCACTGCCCCACCTCTCTACATCTCCCATCGTTATCCATCTGCTTGGCTGCACGAGAACGTAAAGACACAGGTCCACACACACAAGCAGACACACATACACACATAGTTACATACCTAAAAACTATTCAAGCAATGTAAGAACATGGTGTTTTGGCTGTTGTTGTCCCACATGTAGTGAACCTATTTGTTTTAAATGATTTATGAATTAAGCTACCTGGTTTTGCATAGGCATTACTGTTCTTTTCCCATTTTTACACAACTTCAATGTGTAAAAATGTGAAATGTCTCAATGTATAATATAATACAGTATTATATTCCATCCTCCAGTTAGGTTTCCCTAATCTTTATACCAATATAGGTGTACTGGGTACAGTTGTTTGTGTGTGAGGGAGCAGGGGTGGAGTGTGTCACAGTTTTTCTTGACGTCATCCGAACCCTCACAAACCCTGTCAGCACTGTTTATGAGTGCGTTTCATAAGCTTCTTACTTCATTTAACCCAATCTGGGCATAGACACTCACACGCACACAGAGCAAGGGACCCATTCACGTTTTTCACAACTCTGGCAAAATTAGCACAAGGCTCCTGGCAGTAACACGATCTTCTTCTTCTTCTGTTGTTTAATAGCAGCTCGCAAATAGCTTTTATGTAGTAACGCGTTACTTACTACCAAAAACAAGAAAATGTTTAAAAAAAGGCAATAGTCGCATAAACTATTAGTTTTATTTTAACTGAATGACTATATGAAAATTTAAAACATCACAGACCATCCCTGGTTTAAACTTTGTACAAAGATAGCTGCACAACCTACACCGCTATTATGCGCCAAGTGCAGAGCGACACAGACACACTAATGCACAAGTATAAATCCTCACAACAGCATAGGCCGCGTGTGGACTCTGTGTTAATCCTATGCATAGGCATAAACCAGCCTTTAGGTTTCTTTGAGGTACTTCATGTTCTTCAAACAATGGCAAATGAAAATGACTGGATCATGTTGGAGAACTGATGCTTTAGATATGGAGTGGGCTACAGTGTAGGGTAGTCAGCTACTCTGTACCTATGTCATAGTCTGACAGGAAACTCCCCAAGAAATCGAACTGCAATGACCGTGGCCTGTCTGCTTGGTAGCGTGTCTCAAGCACAGAAAGTTCACCGTCCAAGTGTCAATGCTCACAACAGCATAGTCCATCCTACACTGAAGTACAAACCGTGTCGTTACAGAGACATAGGTCTCATAGGTCATGTATTACAGAGAATGATGCTAAACACACACACACACACACACATACTTGTACTTATATCTTTGTGGGGACACTCTAATGCATTTCCTAGACCCTAACCCTGACTTTAACCATCTGAGCTGAGTTTACCTGAACCCTATCCTCAACCCTCAAACCAAGTCTTAACCCCCAAACAGCCCTTTAAAGTTGTGAAAATGTCCCTACTTTCCCATAATGTCCACACTTCTGCAGTATTTATTGGAGTTTTGACTCCTGAGTAACGCACAAGAATTCCTGTGTGCCCAGACTGAGGGTTGATGTACAAATGGCAAATTAAGATCTTGAATCTTGAATCACTCCATAAGGTCTATGCTCTTTGTTTGGTCCTCACAAAGATAGATGTACAAGTACACACACACACACACACACGCACACACACACACACACACACACAAAGGCGGTCCGACAAAGAAAATGATGCGATCTAACCAACACAATCTGACTACCTTAAATAGCACTAATATGAGCATACTATTATTTAAATAGACTTCACACACACATATTCACGCGCGCGCCATCACGCACCTTTGTCAACCCAGCTCGTGGAGGTGCTCTGTACAATAACGAGCCTCAGAGGGAGGAGGAGAAGAGCAAGATGCTCAGCAGTGACTGTAATAGATGTCGCCTGTTAACAGAGACGCAGTGTTTGAGTTAAATAAAGAGCCGTGCACTTACCTTTCAGCACAATAAGACTTGAGCTTCCCGCTGCCTATGCTGGATCGTGCGCTTATTGTTGTCGTTTGGGGTTTTTTTTTTTTGGAGCCGTCAGCGTCAGCAACAGCGTCAATGGAAGCAGGGAAATGCACCTGACTTCCGAGAAAATTTAAGAATAAAAGCCTTTTTGAGGCTACCTGGACTTTCAATGCTAAATTACTGTTGTTGCACTGATTCTAATTTTTTAGAAGGAACCCTCTAAACCTAAACTACGCTAATGGTAGTGCGAACTATGTGGTAATTTACAATGTTGAAATTTGAATTTTAATTTTGAAGGGCCAATTTCACACATTTCCGGTTAAACTCTCCATATTCCTGGGATCTTGACAACTAACCATGCCATTCATCATTAGGGGTTATTAAAGAGCCAGTGCCTTGTTTTTGTAATGTTCTTTTTTTTTATGCCACCAGATATTTGTGCTCAGCATTATGGGAGTACCAAAGTGTAGATACATATAATATTCTACTGTGGTCCTGGAGCTTTGTCAAATATGTGATATTAACCCAGGGGACACCATAGGGATGTCATCAGGGATGTTTAGGTTTAGGCTTGAGATTATAATTCTTAAAACGTTTAAAAGACATGAACATTAACCAGGAAGGTGAGGGTTTAATCAAAACATTGTGAGAAATGTAGGTTTGTGGGAAAAGTAGGATCTAATGTTTCCAGAATTTTGCCCATACTAGGGACTTTTTATTGGAAGTCCAAAGCTTGCTTAATTCGTTGTTGTCAGTTCATAGAAGTATAACCATGAAAGTCTAAAGGCCCAGTGCAGCTCCCCAGCTGAAAGGATGCTGCAGCAGCAGTAGTCACGGGCTGATGTGAAAACAGTGCAACAGCAGCATGCAGTGGAGAGATTTGAGTAGTGCATCTGAATTGAGTGTATTTCCTTTAAAAACACTGAGCATTTTTCCCATGTATTTCCAAGATATTTCCTGTTATTATCGTGTTATCAACACACTGTAATATCAGGCAGCACCAAATTGTTTTTGTTTTCTTTTGTTTACACAATAAAAAGAAATAAAAAACAGTAGGGGGAGCATTTATCATTCTTAGCATCAGCTGAAAACTATTCATTAGGTGGACTAGGAACTTGCCACTGCCTGTGGGATCATTTATTTAACTGTAATGTAAAGGTGCAGCAAGTTTAAATATGGCACTGTCATTATAAACGGATATGATAAATATGCTAATTATTTGAGAAAAATTGGTTCATGGACTGAACTATTTTCTAATTGATCCAGCATTTGACGTTGGTATCTTCTGTCTCATATAGTGCCGGTGTCTCTCATTTTCCCATCAGCCCCAATGCCTCCTTGTCCCTCCTGCTCCCTGAAGATGCTAAATGTACCGGAACTTATCTTTCCATCAGCCTTTTTCCCTTCAATGTCTGTTCTCAGCCTTAACTTTCACAGCTTTTGCTTTGGAAAAAATAAAAAAGCCCTCTCTCTTTTAGGTGCGGGTTAATAACCCAGCAGATGTCCCCGCAGATACAGACTAATGGACTACAACCATGGAATGCAGGTTAGAAAAACATTCTGAGTCTTCAATTTTAATCACACAGAAAAGTTTTTATTAATTTACTCTGATGTTACTTTTTACAGGAACAACAGTAAAACGAGAAGTTTCTCCTCCAAACAGTGTTGGACAGCAGAGGGACATTAATGCTCACACACACACATACAGACACAGTTCCACCTTCTGATTAGGAGTGCTAATCTCACATATATATATTTTATTTCAATAATAAATTATGTATAAATATGCTGCGATGAGTGAGATATGAGACAGAGACAAGAGAGACGGAGAGAGCTTGTATTCTGGTCAGTGATGGTCATTGGTTGGAGTCAGATTTAGGGGTCGGAGGTCAGAGGCACACGTCGGCCCTTCCAAGAGGGAATGCCGGATGAGGAGGGAGTGGGGGCGCTGGACTCACCACATGTAGGAATCATCGTATCTGTGGAAAGACCGAAAAAGAAAGACGAGCATTTTAACTAATGTCTGTGACTGTCTCTGATGCTATATGTGCTTCTGTCTCGTCTGACTACTTTTATTCTGCCTATCTAGCAAAAGAGGAATTGATCTTAACGAGATTACCCGATTTGTTTATTTGATATCGTGCGTGAGGGTCTTTACCTTGATCTCTGGTCTCTGTTGTTGTCGGCACCAAACAGCAGCTCTGCAACCATGTCCTCCTGAGCTGAGCGCTTTCCATACCTGGGACAGAGATAAAACTGAGATTTTTAAAATGTGCCTTGCATCAAACACCGTTCAGCAATAGCCACGCAATGTGTTTTCACTGTTAGAGTCCTGAGGTTCACAGGAAACAATCCATGAAGCCAGTGTAAGGGTGCTATCAGCCTCACTGTTCACTCTCTCAGCCATAACACAGCTGTATTAAGTTAATGCTAATGCTAACCCAACGTTTCCTCCTACTGCAGCTTCACATTAAAAGCATTCAACTCACAAAACATCAGGTTAGTTTCTCTTGTGACTCAAACTAACAGGACTGTTATTACAGTAACAGGTTTGTTACCGTAATAACAGATAACCCTGATGATCATCACTACGACATCACCAGAGCTGCTTTCACAGATGGGACAAAACTCCTTCAGACACAAAGAAAACATTATACAACTGTTTTCAGAGGCTGAGTAGTTCTCTCTCTGACTAATAACTGACCTTTATGTGTGAAATCAGTTGTTTCTCTTTAAGCAAATGAGCCTTTGTTTCAGACGGATGACTGCTGATTGTCAATATCAGGACTACTTTTCCCATGACACACTGTTTCAGCTAGGCTCTTTAAAATCTTTAGTTTTGTTGGTCTTTGTGGCCTTCCACAGAGTGGCAAGATTCTCGTCTCTCTTTCTGTCCACTGTCTTACCCCTGTCTCTCTGGCTTTCCAATAGATCGCTTCACTTCTTCCCTTCACCTTGCTCCTGAGGCTTTTATTTCACAGTCAGATTCAGACTGCATGCACGCAAGAGAGTGTGTGTTGTAATGCTGGTGTGTGTAAGTCTGTGTGTGTGTGTGTGCGTTCTCTTAATAAGGAAACCAGGGGTCCGAGAGAGTCCTAAATGTGAAATCACAGAGCCGTTTAACAGAAACTTTACTTGGTAATGTGTGTGTGATTTTATGTGCGTAAAACAGCGCTGCTCAACACAACCCTGCACTTCCTCACTTTTCCCATCAGCCACCTGTTCCACCTCCCCCTATGACCCCAGCACCCAATCTTATGCCTCGCTACACACACAGGGAGGTGTGTGTGTGTCGTGCCCTGTAGGGAAGTAATCAAGTCTCTCACACGCTCTGCCTCATGCAGCTGTCACACAGTGCGACACATCAGGATATAAAGTGTTTTCCCCTCTGATAATGGCCCGTCTGCAGCCATATATCTCCCTCAGTCTCCCTGCTCAGTCCTGCTCTTATTTTCTCTGTGTCTGTCTGTTTTCTCTCCGATTAGCCATATCAGCTTTGTCTGTTCATGTCTTTTCCCGTCTTTCCTCTCTTACTCCCTCTAGCCAATGGTCAGTTTACCTCTTCTTGTCTTTTGCTCTCCCAAAAATCTTCATTGTAACATTTTATTTTAATTATCTTGTTTATTTATCTTGTTTCATCTTGTTTATTATAATTGAGACGTTGAAGGACAGCTGCAATGTAAGTTGAATCAGTTTCAGATCAGTAGAAGTTGAGGTGTCTTTTCAAGTCTAAGAGCCGGAGGTTTAAACGGTTCTAAAGCTTAAAACGTTTGAAATTTTAATTTGGTTTCAAGTTGCTAGGAATAAAAATCTGTTGGAGACCCCACTCCACATTTCCAGAGAGAGTACAGAGGGCGCGACCTGATTTTCATGTCTTTAATAAAGACACCAGTATATTTGTCCAGTTACCCAATGACATGAATCGGCATGTTTAGATCCATCATCTGTAGCAGGAGTGCCTGCCCGCTGACAGCAGTCACATTCCCCAGCATTTTATTTGATACAGCCAAATTTTTATATAACCATAGTTCTCTTTATCTCCTTATCACATTTATATCATATGTCTTCATTTGCAAACTCTCCAGTGGAATCTAAAAACTTTCTACTTGAAACAAATTGACTTCCCTTGGCATTTGGAGTCTTCTTCAAACCAAACATTTAAATATCAACAACCCATTTGACTTTCATGAATAAAAACTGATAGCTTATGAGCCACACTGCTCCAAATCAAAAAATATGCCATCTGACAATTCCATACTGGAGACTTTTATACCTTAGAGCAGCAGGCTCGGCTAATTGGATTTGGGATTCTTTCTTGGATCCATCTGTACCGATTTTATTGCTCTGGTCCCCCTGATTTGGAGGCCTGGAGGTTTTGAGAGAGTGGCCAGTAATCTAATCTGCGGAGCTGCCGTTGTGTGCTGGTGAAGGGCTGAGGAGGTGTGGTGGTGGTGGTGGTGGTGGTGGGGTGGGGAGGGATGCATCACACATTGGCAGAGCTCCTGGCTTAAGTATGAGTGGGAACCTCACAGAACTCGGCCGCTGTAGTGACTTGAATAAAACAAAATTAAATCTGGACTAAAGCAGCAAACGGGAAGAGGCAAGAGGCAAAAAAGTCACCTCAGCTGCTGCTATGCTTTTATTAGCTTAACACCAGAAAATCAGTTTGGATAACTGGTTTGGTTCAGTTCTTAAACCTTCCACAACTTTAAGATTTGTCCTTTGGGACTATATGGAAACTATGGAAACCAAGTTTTTTATTAGTCCTTCATTCAAAAATATGCAATTGTACTTGTCATGTGTGCATTGGTCGCCAAGTGTGCGTTGGTCGTGTGTGCATTGGTCGTGTGTGTGTCTGTGTGTCTGTGTGTCTGTGTGTGTGTGTGTGTGTGTATACCTCTGCCTTGTGATCAGATTGATGTAGTGTCTCAGGGCAGTGTAGTACTTGGCCAGCTCTTCAGGTGGGGCATCTTCACCGGGGTTCTCAGGTTTGGGCGGGTAGGCATCCGCCAGTGTTCCCAGACACACCAGCACACAGAGCGCTACGGCCACCAGCACTGTCCATGGCTTCAGCATCACGGCCATCTGAAACAGGGCAGCAAGATGTGGGGGAGTTACAGATGCTGAGGGTTCCAGATATTAGGTCCATTTTAATTTGGCACACTACAATTAACCAAACCAATGAACTCAAACTTTTATTTTGAAAGAAATCCAAAGTAACTTATTTTCAATTGCATCATTGGTCAAAACGATGAAACTGTTGAAAATGAATAAGTAAAGACACTTTCTCTTTCTTCTGTACAGACAAAATGTTTGGTGCATGTCAAACCCCCTCCTGAGGGGCGCGACACAAAAAACAGCGGGATTTGTTTTCCTCTCAGACGTCAGCTCTAAGTCGGCTGGTGAGTAAACAGAGGTGTGTGTGAAGCAGCTAAACAAGTCAATATATATCATGTAAAGAAAAAGAAAAGCTTCAGGCTGTAGATTGACTTATTGTCAGGCTCATGTGGCTCGAGTGTTGTTTAGTTCCCGGGGAAGATGAAGAAAATGGATTGACTCCACTGGAGGAAACGAACTGCTCCGGGTTTGATGGCTGTTATGAAATGGGCATCATTTCTAAAAGTCTGCTGCACATGTTAGATGTGTTAATAACACCTGCTGTTGCAGCGGCTTGATTTCCCATCTAGTGTATTATGAGTCAGTCACGATTATGAGGCAGTTAACTGTTACTATCATTATTATTAAGGCTATTACTGCTACTCGTACTACTACTAATAATAATAATGCCCAGGAATTCGATTTTTGCTGCCTGTATGAACTGATAAAATCTTAGTTGTGTTCACGAGCAGGGGCACAGTGGGTCACATTTTCATTTTCAGTTGGGAAAAGGTGGTTGAGGAGGAAAGGACGATACGAAACCCCTCCAAACCAACAGAAATAACAAACAAACAACAAAAACACACTTTAAAGAGAATCCCATAATCCCCTCTGGGTGTTCTTCTCAAACAATACAACCTTAGTCTGATCAGTCCAGAAAACATTTATTCAGTGGCATTTTGCAGTGTTGAGCTGCTTTTCAGCAAACTTCAGACGTGCACTGATGTTTCTTTATGGAAATGAGGAGAGCAGCAGCTTCCTCCATGGCTCCAATTATTCCTTTAACCCTGAAGCTTTCCTCATTGAGCATCTGCATTCTGCATTTAGAGACATCTTAGCTGGATGCCCACCTCTAGAAAGAACAGCCACTGTGCTAAATCATCTCTATTTACAAACTGTGGACTGACAAATATCTAATGTTTGAAACTGCTTTGTAATCCTTTCCAGTTTTGTGGAAATTAAAGTTTTCATCATAAGTCTTCTGAGATCTCTCGTTCGCGAGGCAGTTAATTAATCCTGACTCCAGTTAGCTTTAGTTACTTTTACCAACCTACACGATGAATGTTTGGAATAATGGATTCAGTATGGAGAAGAACAACACGGTAATTTGTAGGATATTAACAGATAAAACAGTCACATTTTTTTTTCACTATTCTTAGATGAAGATCTGATCATGCTGTAAAACATAAATGCATACATGCACGTAATTGCAAATGATTTTTCTTTCCATTGTCTCTCCTCTTACAATGACAGAATAAATAACATTTGGTTTCTTTGACTGCTGCATGTCATGTTTAAGTTATGAACTAAAGTTTCTTCTCCTGCTTCCCTCACAGGAAATTACTCTGAATAAACAGCTTCTGTATGCGGCTGCAATAATGTCACACAGGTACTTAAAGACACTCTCCCAGGATCACCCCATAAAGGTGATCTCACCTCAGTATACACAAATGCAATGCCATGAAGCGGCCAAGACATCACTGGACTTTCAAAACAGAAACAGGGAAAATAATTTTGCACAGGCACCTGTTCAAAGTCGTTTTTGTTTTTTTCGTGTTGCTCGCTCCTGAGTAAAATCCGCTTTCTAACACACCTTACCTCACACCAGGGTGTTAAAAAGCTGCGTCCCGTATCAAATCATTTAACAAGTCATTTAGTCTCCTGCGGTTTTTGGAGGGGGCGAGCCTCCCGGCTTCATGCCTCTGCTGATCATTAATCTGACTGCGCGAATGTTGAAGTCAGAGGCGCAAGAATGGAAAATGGCAGGGTGCGTTTTCTTTTATGTGCATAAGTTGATTAAATAAAATAATAATAATAGTAATATGGCACAGGGTAAAATAAACATTTTGATATTCTGTCCCATCAGATATGTGATAATGATCCACAGCCAGAAGCTTTTATTTAGAAAGTTTGATAGTTATAGTCTTATATTATTCGATCTGCCTGAATTTCTCTGAGAAACTATTTTAAAGTGTTGAAATAAATTGTTAAAGTGCAAATTAACTTCTGTTTAGGATTTAGCGCAGAATAAGGCAAATCACTCTTTACTTCGATGTCTGCATGACTAAATGAAAGCATCCTGATTAACAGCGGATTAACAGATTCCACGGAACAAAAAGAAACAGTTGTTGAAATGGAAATGAATAATAGCGAAAGCTGTGAAGACTTACTTTGAGAAGACTTTGGAGGTTACAGGTAGAAGTCGGAGCTACAGGTGGTTTCTCACAGCGGCAGAGATCTGTCTGTGTAGTCAGGGATTTTTTTTTCTCTCCTCTCCTCTTCTATCAGTTTGTACTCTGCAGGTCGCTGCACCTTGATTTCAAACTCCGACAGAGGTGATTTATATAGTTTAGCAGCACCGGAGAAGGGAGGGGTTACACCGTAGGAGATTGTGTGTGTGTGTGTGTGTGTGTGTGTGTGTGTGTGTGTGTGTGTGTGAGAAGGAAAAGGGTGGGTGAAGAGGCCGAATGCGTCAGATGGTGGTGATGATGGAGACATTACTAACGCGCCGGTCACGCAGTAAGTCCTGTTCTTTTCTCTTTTTTTGATAGAGTTAACAGATGACATTTTGGTGCCATGACACGCATCAGTGGAGAAAATAAAACAGAAGGTCTATGTATAGGGTGGATTTAAACCTGCTTCCTCTGAAAACCTACACACACACAGAACTGTGCTCTGGCAGCATCTTGACCTATGACCTCCCTCTTAAGAAAGTAAAAAGACCAACATTGGAAATCTTTTTTTTTTTTAAATCATTTTACATTTCCACATAAGCAAATGAGATGGTTATTTTTTTGCTCCTCTACCTGAGCTGTGCCATCTGTATTTCTTCATGTTTGCAGAGATGGTTGAGTTTTGGGGGAAACGCTGCAGCGAGGAGGCTGCAGCGTTTCCCCCATGAGGAGAACCATTGTCATCAGTTTTTATGGCCCTCTTGACTGTGTGTCTTTAGTGAGAAGACTCATCTCATTGGAACTGGATTAGACTGATAACTGTAGGTGTTTGCATTTGCCACCATATGTAAACACCTGAATTCTAGTGTTTGATCAAACAATATGGAGATGTCACATCATTTTAAATAGAGGTTATTTTCTTTGTGGTGCTCCAGATTGTGCAGGCGTATGAATTAGTCAGAAACTGGTCAGGTTCCTGCCACTAGGCGGAGCTCCTGTCTTTACACAGCTGTAATGAAGCTGACACACATGAAGGCTCTTGATTGGAAAGTAGTTGTGTCAGTGTCAGTAAGAAAGTGTGATGACGCAGTGTCTCAGCTCTCCGCAGCTCTGATGCACAAACACGTGTGCTTTCCCTGGTTTTACGCAAAACACTGTTTCTATCCAGCCTCCTCCAATCTCCTCCTCTCCTCCTCTGAGACGTTTCCCTTTGATATAATGACATCAGTGCTGCGCTGCAGGAGTGTGTGTGATGTTTTTCCTTTGGTTGTGGATCTGCACTGACTTCATGGCCCACCCTTTGTCTGCAGCTCAAAGACAGATCATATTTTTGAGTTGTCTGTGAAGTTTAAGTCTAAAAATCTGGCTGATACTTGTAATGGATTTAGTGATCTAATCTACTGGGATGTCATTTTCCTTTGGTCACTTCCAGAATAAACACTTTATAACCCTGGGGTCCTGGGGTTCTGGGGGCAGGAGTTACACTGGGCCCGAGGCCCTCAGCGCTGAGCTCGGGAGGGAGCAGTCTGGATGTATTCTTCTGCCCTCAGCCTTCACATTTGAAGCATCCTTTTTCAGTGTCACGCCGACCAAAAATAGAATATAGCCTAATTTTCTCTGACTTTATTAAACATCAGAGGGGCTGTGTGTAATCTACGCACATGGCACAGCAGCAGAAGCTTCATTAATCGTTCAGTGTCTTCTGATGCAGCATTGCGATCTTATGGAAACCGAGCTAAATGTTTTTTCTGCACAGGAGGCAGGTGAGCTGTTGCACACAGACTCCAGACTCCAACAAAGCAGCCGAGCTCCGGATGAATCCAGCACCATCAAAGCTGTCAGGACATTTTTATTGTCACCTAAAGTCCAAATATAGTTTCCTCTAGAAAGTCTTTTTTCTGGTGTGTCAAGCAGATTATTGCAAAGAGCTTTCTGTTTTGCTGCTTAAACAGTAATATTTTCAGTATATATACATATATATTCACTACTTCTTCCTCTTCCCTCTAACATGTTTGTCTCTTCCACACATTTGTTCTCTTTTCTGTTGTGTTCTTCATGTCTTTTTTGTAAACAACTACATCCAGCCCACACGCTGTTTGAATGTCATCAGAATATGATACAGCATTGTAGTGGAAAAGCTCTGCTGTATATGTGAGTAAAGAGACACCAAACACAGCAGCGGCAGAGAGGTTTGATCAAAGTGTTATTTAATAAGAAGGTCACTGGTGGGAAATGTTGTGTGAGATCATTTCAGTGTACAGGAAGTGACAAATCATTCGCA